>NC_044979.1:103390816-103554432 GCF_008728515.1 Papio anubis
TCTATCTTCATTGGTTAGGAAGTTGATAAAAGCACAGATAGAAGACCATATGTTTTGCTTCCATTCTGGTTTTTCTGATGTCACTCCTCCTGTATCCCACCCATGTCCTTAAATCTCATTCCATTAGTCTAGGACCTGACTCTCTCTTCTGCTTGAAGTCTGCAGAGTTGGTGCCAGCTCTTGGTATCCTATCTTACTGTGGTCCAGAATTTAAGATATTTGGTAGGCTTCGAAGTTTGTTGATTGTGACTGTAGTCATTTCCTCATTCAATGTCCTTTTTTTTGGGAGGTAGTAGTTATTGTAGTAGTTTCTGCTGTTTTTGGTAAGTTTTGCAGTATTATCTTTGATTAGAATTCAAGTCTTTGTCAGTCTTTATTGTTGCTGAGGAGAAATCCATGGACAACCTGATTTTTGTTTTGTTGTAGGTAATCAGTTCTTTATGTTTGATTGCTTGTAGAATGTTTTTCATTTTTCCTGTAAATGCCACACTTGCCACCATATATCTGTATGATATTTTCCTCGATATTACTGGGAATGTAGTGAATTTAATCTGTTTAAACCATTTGTTTTGCTGCCGAATAAAGGTTTCCTATGTTATATCTTTGATTATTTCTTCAGTTTTGTTTGATTTAATATGTCCTTCAGGAAAACTAATATCTTTTGGTTGGCTACTTATTTTCTGTTCCTAATATCTGCTCTCTTTTTCCCCGTAATTTTCATTTCTTTGTCATTTGTTTTCTCTGTTTTCTGGGGAAGTGTATAAAATTTGTGTTCTATGTCATTGTTTTGAGAAACCACGGCACTGATTTTGATCTTTTCTATGTCTACAGTGGAAGATTTTTTTAGTCTGCTGAGGTGCTGTCTTTTTCCCAGCCACTTCCCTGCTACCTCCTGTATCTTTGCTAGTCCTAACCAGTGTAGTATGTGCCAAGTTACAGTTCCCATGAGGCACTAGTACCAAGTACATCTTACTTTGAAACATGTTTATAGTGTTTATTTTGGGGCTTTATCTCTGAGTATATAATACACTATTATTAATCTCTATACTTGGACAATTTTATAGAATTTGCCACCTGTGTTTGGAAGTCAATAGATAGTGTAAGGGGCCATGGGCAGTGGTAGAGGTTAGAAAGATTCAAGAGGGTATAGTTATAAAATATATTGCTTCAATCATAGGTCACTAACAGATGTCTGCACAGTTTTCTGGCTCATATAGAACTTGGAATTCTGAATCAGATGGGGCAGTGAGTTTATAATCAGAAATGTTAGGCAGAGTGACAGAACTCTTGGCTTTCATGGGTTCCTATCAAAAGAGGAGAGCTTTGGTTTAGGGCCTAGTGAATCTGCTATTGCATTGTGGTATACTGTAACTTAATATGAGTAATGGGGGATGAAGGAACAGAATTATGTCATAGTTCGTATATTTTTTCTTCCTCTTCTTATTGGTACCTCAGTAAACATAATTTGGACAAATGTCAATCTCATTGAAGGATTTTGGGGGTAAAATTTGTTGCATGATTTTTGATGGTCATCATTACATGCATGCATATATTTCCATTGTGTAAGATCAAAGGTCTTTATGAGATGACCCCTAGATATTATATTGATGGAACTTAAAGTGGAGAAGCACAAGAATTGTGCTTGTAATGTCCTTATAGCCATGTGGCTAAACCATTATTGACGTATGGCCTGTCATTTGGTACACTACTTTCATACACTGTAATATGGCTATTTTGATAAGTGTTTTATTTACATGGAAAAGACCTTGTAGGAATCCTTAAATAAATTAAAAAGCCATATCTTTATTTTTATTTGTCAGTCAAGGTTGTAATTCTCAGAAAACTTCTCCTTGGGAAAAGTTAGATATCTTCTGCTTGGCTCATGTTTTCATGATCATTTGATTTTTAATGTAATAATGCAAAACACAGCATCCTCCATTCTCATGAACAATATCATAGTAATTACAGTTCCAGATTGTTTGATTTTGTTACATTCCATAGTAAGTCTATTTAATTTGCCTGGCAGAGATTTTAGAAACACTGTATAGCCAAGGATAAGTAGTTGCAGTTAGAATGCCAGTTGGGTTTATAATTTTCTGTTTTATAAATTAAATGTTTCAGTGGTAGAATTCTACTTGTTACCACATATTTCCACTGAAAAACTTCTTTAGGCGTACTGTCATCGAGACTGTGAACATCTCTTAAAAATGAAACTCTCAATCTCAAAGAAAATAATTTATACTGGTAGGAAAAATGCTTTTGTGTTTTGGGTTCCTCATTCTCTATCCCATAATTGATATATAGGGGATTCAGTTGCACTAGGGTTGAAGACAAAAGGAAAGTGTTTGCTTTTCACTAGTTATGAAGGGTTTGCCTTTCACTAAGTACATACCTTCTTGGCCCTTTGGTCCCGGGGATCATTTCTGTCAGGTTACTAACTTTGCCGTTCATTTTTCTTAGAAAATACATGTGATTTAACATTTTTTCTCCTCACTTCAGATAGTGGGCCCTCCTGATAATTGAAATTTGACTTTCTGGTTTCAAAGATAGAATGAGTTTATTTTTATGGGTTCCTGAGAATCCTGGAAAATATCTCTGTTTCCCAGAGGAAGAAGTTTATATTTTCTTAGTTACTTACTGTAGAATATAAAAGAGAAGAAGTGATTTATTTGTGTATGGGGGGCAGTAACGTAAAGTTTATATGCAGCTAAGCTCTTTGCAGAAGAACTTTGAACTTTAGAACTTTGGATGGACTTAGTCCTTTATTCTGTTAACTAGTGTATGGCCTGTTTTCTAGACTGGCTTTGGAGTGCAAATCTGAGTTATCACCAGAATAAAAAAAGAGAAATATCTCTGTATCTCTATTTCCCAGAGGAAAAAGTTTATATTGTCTTAGTTGCTTACAGTAATATAAAAGGGAAATGGGAAAAAGTGATTTTTTTTTTTTGATAACATAAGATTTATGTGCTACTAAGCTCCTTGTAGAAGAACTTAGAACTTTGGGATTCAGAACTTTGGGTGGACTTAGTCCTTTATTCTATTAAGTAGTATATAACCTGTATTTCAGAACTAGCTTTGGAGCACAAATCAGAGTTATCAGAATAAAAAAAGTGTAAATATATAACTCTTATGGTATAGGCTAATGTTGGGTGACTTAAAATTAGAATCAAAAGGAAATGCAAGAATTAGCAATTTTTATTGCTTGCTATGCACTGGCATCATTTCATCATTAGACTCTTAATTTCTACAAAGAGCTACATTGGTAGCTTATTCAAAACTTTCTAAGTCTTTAACACGTCAGGTTTAACATTTTAAAAACCTTGGTAAATCCCCTACATCTTAAGAAAAAAAGATTTAGGAGAGTGATGGTGCGTGTTTACCTTTCAAGAGAACAGTATTAATTGAACTTAATAAAAATTGGGTTGAAAAGTAAAGCAGATGAATAATCATATCATTTAAGTCATTTTTGGAATTCTAGCTTGAAACTTGTAAGTAAATTAAGTCTCACCTGATAAAATAGGTCTTTAACTCTAGGTTATCTGATCAACAGAAACTGTCAGTTAACAGACTATGGGGGTTCCCAGATATTCTAAAATGTGGAACTGTATTCAGTGGTTTCCCTGCCTTTAAATAGAGAAAATCCACTGACTTTTGTTCACTAAAGTGCAGTTTACTATTTAAAATAAGTGTAAAGTGAAAGGGGACTTGCTACCTGCTTTATTGATGTGCTAAAAAAAGGACAGATACCCATATAATGTTTTGTGTGTGTAATATTTAAGACTATAGAAGAAAACTGAATTAATTTAAGCTTAAAATGTTACTGTTTTCAGAGGTGATAAAGGAAGAAACCAGTCAGGCAGGCAGTTAGGGTGGGTCCTTGCTTAAATTGTTTCAAATAGAACAGCCTGAAAAATCAAGCTTCCGGCACAGATCAAGGAACTTGCACAGCGGGGATTGCCTATGACATGCCCAGAGCTGCACAGATAAGAAAGGCTACACGGGCGACTTGCCCAGACATGCCTGCAATGGAAAATTCTGTCTCCTGAAACATGTGCAGTAAGGAGAACAAAGCAGGATTACTCAAGCTAAGGACCCACATGCGCACTAGGAGGATGGGGTGGAGCTACCAGAAATTCGTGCCTTATGCAATTATGCAACCCAGCCCTCCTTTGTTTTCTTATAAAAGCCTTTACTTTCAGCTGTAAAACCAGCAACCCTTTTCCAGGCCCCCTCTTCATGGCAGAGAGCTTTCTTCTTTAGCTTATTAAACTTGTGCTCTAACCTCACCCTTTTTGTGTCCACACTACTTAATTCTCTTCGTTTTGAGACAAAGAACTCTGGGTGGTACCTCACAATGAGAGACTGCTACATTGTGTTGCATTGGCAAGACTGTAACAGTTTCAAGTAGAAGATGACAAAATGTTATTATGGGAATTAATTCATTAATGTAGAATAATGTAACATAATGAACTATGTTCTATTAATAATTAGCACTTATGTTCTAATCTTGAAACGACTTGGCTAGATAAAAGCTTTGCTTAGTGAAGAAAGACTTATTACCCTTTTTCCTCTTGTATTTCATCAAAAAATTACCTTTTATATTCAAATGTTTTCGAGCAAGAGTATTTTTATATTTGTTGATAGCATAAAGTATATATTATGAATATGTTTTATGAGCATACATTTATTGGCTAATGAGTAACATGTTATTTCCCAATGACACTGTTCTAAGAGTTCATATGATGATAATAGCAATTTGTATCATTATGTGCCAGGCAATATTCTGAATTCTTTGGACATATTAACATATTTAATTCTAAAACAGTTACTACTATTATTACTATATGGTTATCCTCATTTTATAGATGATGTAACTGAGGCATAGAGAGATCACATAACATACCCGAGCTCATAAGAAAACATGTAAACAGCTAATTACAGCCTAAGTGAGCTGGTGTTACAATATAGAAAAGCAGAATACAGTAGGTCCATTCAGAGTATTTGTCCACCATATTGCTAGAAGTCCCAACATTTTTTGCTTTTACTGAAAAACTCTGATACATTTCCTTTCTCTAAGATAATTGCTTCCCTTTCAGATTAGTGCTATCCAATATTCTATCTGACAAGACGTATATTATTTAGAGTTGTTAGGGTAAACACCTGGAAAAACCAGAAAGCAGAAGCCTAAAATAAAAGTTATTACTTTTGGAGTGTGGAACTGAGGGATGGAAAGGCCTGGATGAATTCCTTAAATATCTTTTAGAAAGTCCCAGGCATTCTAAAAATCAGCTTGCATCTTTGGAAAACTAATGATGCAGCCAAGGCTCTTTCATTTAAATCTAAAATAATTTAGATGCATTAGATTTAAACATAAATTATTTGGAATAAATAAAAAATGAAGGATAAATTGTTAAGGATTTTAAGGACAGTGATATGTAAAACTATTTCTTTTTTCTTTTTATTTGAAGGAAAAGTTATGGCTTGTAAATTAGAAATTACTAGCATTTCAGTAGTCAAAATACAATGAGAAAAAATGGTAGTGTTTGCATTTCAGGTGCAACATTTCATATACTACTTTTTATCTTTAACTTATATTTATTTCTATTTCTCTCATCTTCTTATTCTATCTTGTTACCTTCAAATTTTATATGGGTAGTTACAATTCATATTAATTGAACATTTAAAAATTTTCTTGGGGCCAGGTGTGGTGGCTCACGCCTGTAATCCCATCACTTTGGGAGGCTGAGGTGGGCAGATCACGAGGTCAAGAGATCAGGACCAGCCTGGCCAACATGGTGAAACCCTGTCTCTACTAAAAATACAAAAATTAGCTGGGTGTGGTGGCACATGCCTGTAGTCCCAGCTACTCGGGAGGCTGAGGCAGGAGAATTACTTGAAGTGGGGAGGTGGAGGTTGCAGTGAGCCGAGACTGCACCACTGCACTCCAGCCTGGTGACAGAGAGAGACTCCATCTCAAAAAAAAGAAAAAAAAAGTTTCTTGGAAGGAAATTATTCTGAATTGGAATATCTACAGTTCGCATTTTGGAATGAATGTCACAGTAACTTCAAGCATTTAAGAATGTAAAAAGTCTGCTTTTTGCTGTTATAAGACTTTACTAATGATGGAGCAAGCAAATATATCTGTTAAGGTCCTATAGTTAGATAAGGACCTCCACTTTCGAAAATGCACATGGTATGACAACGTGCATACCATGTGAATGCAGTATGGGGCTGATGTGTGAGTGAGCAAGCAGCTGCAACACAGTTTATATGGAGACAATATCCAGAGTACTTAAAATTTAAGTCAAATATATGAAAAATTAAAACACAATCACATAGGGAATAAGGGAGGGATGCAGTTAAAAAGTTATCTCACTGCTTTTTCAATATCTGCAGGCTTCCAGATGTTAGGAAATGCTTTGTTCTTCCCTTCAACCCATCTGTTGTTCCTTAGTGTAACTGACATCACTGCAACTACTGCAGCCACTAAACCATCATCATTAAAAAAGGCAAAATTTAGAACTTTTTACAGAGTTTTATTAAAGAAAACTACAAGTTTGTGGAAAGATTTGCTCTTTAAATTTTTTAAACATTTTTTTGGTGTGTGTAGCATAGTGATATGATAGAAGTAATGCCAAGGCAGACGTACTCTAAGGTTGGAACAGAATTCTCGGTATTTGTGTTGGTATAGAAATTTTTTTATGACTTAGAATTAAACGTAGGGATTTCTTTATGTATCATTGAAACGAATTACTTTTTAAGTAAGGAGTGTAGTCATACATAGGTGATCCATTAAACCTATTTATTTGCTTTATTCTTTTTTGTCCAGACTCTCATATCTTTGCCAGAAATGGAAATGTGTATTGCTGTTTTCTACTCAAAAATTACTTTACAGAAAAAGGTATTAGTTATTTGTGCTAATTTCAGTTTAGTAAATATACCATTTTTTGTAGTTAAAAAAATTTAAAATAGGGTGCAAAGCAAAATAAAGTTCTCTTTAAATAATATGAAATATCATAAAATAATTTTTATTTATTTGTGCCTTTCTTTATAAATACTATTTGTTTCTGTTTTGATATTTTTATCAAATAGAATTTGTGTTTACTAGCATAGAATTTATATAGTAAATTCTTTACTTTTAATCAATGAAGTCACCGTTCTCATAGTAATTTTGGATCAATTATTTATCTTAACTCTTTTTTATTTTTTATTCCTTAATTAATTAGTGTCTAAAAACTGTTCTCTTAAGAAAAGTTAAAGTTTTGTTAAAATCACCATAATTTTTGTCCAGGTTACCTTTGCCTATTTTTAAATGCTAAAATACTTAAGCAATAGTTAGATGTTGCCTTTAGGAAGATTATTGTTACCTTTCTTATGTTATTTCTCCCAAATACATATCTTTCTTTCAGCTTGTATATATTTCATGAAAATTCATGCCTATTTTGAATAATTTTTTCAAGATTATGTCACATTTGAGTTCAGGAAATCCAATTTTGAGTAGAAGTATATATTACTTTACGTTTAGAATATTAAAATGGATTAATGAACCTTGATTTTTGGCAAATCTCATTCTTAAACCATTTGAGCCTCCAAATGATGCTCAGATATCACTAGCCCATAGAAGACCACAGAAAATTTCATTAATCCATAGAAACCCAGTGAGTTCTACAAAGTTTGGTGTCCTAAAGATGAGCTAATTGAATAGCAGTGTTAGATGGAGTTTATTCAGTAAGCCATGTAGCATGGAAACAAGGCCTTTGTTTTGCAATATGAATTTTAATAGGTCTTAATTCCTTAAGTAGGTTTTTTCTGTAGCTGGGACTGGAGTCCTGTGGTATGTAGTCTTTAGGGCCACTCCACTTTCAAGTCTTTGGGGAGAACTACCTTCTCCAGCTGAAGTTTTCTCCAGGGAATGGCTTATAGAAAGATGTTTCCTCTTTCATATAGGGACCACCCTTATTCAGTTTCTTCATGCTTGGCAGTGAGTTGATTTTCAGTGAATGTTGGTTGAGTGAATGAATGAATGAATGAATGAGTGAATGATGAAGAGATTAATGAACAAATTATCTGAAAACAAGTGACTCAGATGAGGATTCAAAGTCATGCTGCTTCACAGCCTGAATACTTAGCCTGTGGAAAATTAAAAGAACATTTAGTTTGGCCACTTAAAAATGTTTTTGACCAAAAAGCATTTGTTGAAGGAGTAGGATAAAACTATGACCTAAAACAAGGGTTTTTCATTTTGTGGGAATTTGGTTTTGGTAATACTATCTTCTCTTCTACAGATGATGGGGATTTATTTGTGAAACTTTTTTTTTTTTTTTTTTTTTTTTTTTTGAGACAAGGCTTCCCTCTGTCACCCAGGCTGGAGTGCACTGGTGTTCCCATGGCTCACTGCAATCTCTGCCTCTCAGGCTCAAGTGATCCTCCCACCTCAGCCCCCCAGGTAGCTGGGACCATAGGTGTGTGTCACCACACCTGGCTAATTTTGAATTTTTGGTAGAGATGGAATTTCACCATGTTGACCAGGCTGGTCTTGAACTCCTGAGCTCAAGCAATCTGCCCGCCTTGGCCTCCCAAAGTGCTGGGATTACAGGCATGAGCCACCACACCCCATCTATTTGTGGAACATTTATTTGTTTGTTTAGGTCAGACTTTTTACTAACCGTTTTTATTATGTCAGGTGAATATTTCATTAAGAGTCTTAGATCCATATATAATTAAGGTGATAATTGCAATTTGAACTTATTATGTACATAATTAATATTTACTATGCTGATAAGTATGCCTGTACTGTTACTTTAAATTATGAAAAAAAGTTGGCCGGACACAGGGGCTTACGCTTGTAATCCCAGCACTTTGGGAGGCCGGGGCAAGGTGGATCACGAGATCAGGAGTTCGAGACCAGCTTGACCAAGATGGTGAAACCCCATCTCTACTAAAAACATGAAAATGTGGCAGGCGCCTGTAATCCCAGCTACTCGGGAGGCTGAGGCAGGAGAATCACTTGAATCCAGGTGGCAGAGGTTGCAGTGAGCCGAGATCGTGCCATTGCACTCCAGCCTGGGCAACAGAGTGAGACTCCATCTCAAAAAAAAAAAAAAAGAAAAAAATTATAGAAAAAAGTTTCAAAAGAAATTATTGGCATTGACCTCATTTTATACCAACAGTCATGAGTTCAAGTGTTTTTATGTACAAAATTTCTCAAACCACTTTCAGAAAAGCAGATTTTGTTATTTTCTAATGGACTGTGTCAACATTTCATTTATATATTTTTACCATGAAAATATTTTATATTTTTATTAAACTTGAATACATGCATGTCATCACTGGCCACATAAAATATGTAATCATGTGAAAGTGAAAATAGAAGGGGTTATAGCAAAGAAAAATTAGTATCAGAATTTTACAGTATCCTGATGCTCTTTGGGAAGAACTTCAGAATTTTAATGATGATGTAGACAAGCAGATGACTCACAGACACAGAAAAAAGGATCTGTAATTGTCATATGAGAGGAGATAAATCAACACAGGTCAAAGTATGTATAGATTTCTACCTAGGAGGCCCTGAACACGTTCATACTTTATAATGTAGACTTGTATTGTTTCTATTGAAATACTGTTTCTGGAGATCCCATGATGTCATCTAGGAAAAAGTGTCAGTACAGAAAATGTATAACAAAATGAAGTGTCTTTTGGGACATATAAGGCCAAGTGCAGTAAGCTATCTATTATTTTCTTTCCGTTTTCCCTTTTCTGTATGTCTAAATAGGATTGTGTCTCATTTAGTCAACATATAGAACCTATCTCTATAGACTATTTATTAGACCCAATAGTCTAGTTAAATCATAGAGATTCCTACACTTTTAATTACTACAATTATTAATGAGTAATATGCTGTATTTCTCCCAAATATTTTTTTTGTTCTTCATTATATACCTCTTTATTTAATCACTTTCTTCTGAGAGACTTAGTTCTTTTTCTTTGTGAAGAGATCTACATAAAGTGTAGGTTTTAGTGTGACTCCTAGAAATATTTTTATGTTACTTCATTTCTCAGTGGAGCACAAGTTCTATTGTTCTAATGTGGGGCATCTTAAAGACTTTTTCTCCATTTCTCTCAGAAGAGCCTAGGAAGAACCTCTAAATTGAAGGCACAGAAACACAGCATTGTGAATCTTAGTCTAACGTACACTTGGAAATCACTACAAATAATTTATTTTATATTATATGATGCTGTTTAACTTTGGTCTAGTAAATTAAAACAATAAGACTACTTACGAATATTTTTTCCATTTATAAATGCTTCTGTTAACAGCAGCAACCCTCCCCCCATATGCCAAACACACACACACACCCACACATACACACACACACACACTCTCACACACACACAATACTTCCATTTATCTATCTGTCTATCTATCTATCTACTATCTATCTAGCTGTCTGTCTGTCCATCTGTCCGTCCATCCATCCATCCGAGTATGTATGTATGTATGTATGTATGCACATATCTTTCTTCCCTGGAGTGTGAGTGGCTTGCCAGAGAGGGCAGGCAGAAGGCGTCTTGGCTGAAGGCTCCAGTTGATTTAAGACAGTGGGCATTATTAATAGGCAGCATCTGCCATCTCCCTTTTGGTAATGTAGCTGACCTTTTTAGCTGCTGGATACCCGAGCTTTAAGAGGCAATCTTTAATGTGGTATCTTAGAGTAATGTTCTTACTAAATAAATCACATTTAGAAGCTTTTATGCAATCGTAGTCATGCTTGTATATTAAAAAGTCTAAACATGATACACATTAAAAGTGAATTTATATTCATGAAGCCAAATTTGATTTTCTGGGTAATGATGAATTCATCTAGAAATTCAAATGGTTGTTTTTAGTGTTCATCTATGTAAACTGACACAATAAAAATGTAAGTTATGCTGTGATATTCTGTGCTTCATTGCAAGTGGTTTTCTTGATAATAAATTTATTTTGCCGAATGCTTTTTCAAATAGTCTCTTCTTTCCTAAGTAAACTTGCTGTAGTTGGAAGTAACTTAATAGGTTTACTGTTATAATGAGACCAGTACAATCTTTTATTTAGGCATTTTATTTAGGAGCTTTTTCTTCAGTTAGTACCCATTCAGTTAGAATGGGCATATTGAACATTTAAAATATGGTTCTAGACTAAAGGATATACAGAGACATTACATAATTTTACAGATTTTTACCATTAAGGCAAGCATGCATATTCTACCTATTCATAATATTAGAGAAAAAGGGATATTAATTGCCATTGATGTTTAAGAGTAAAATTCTTAAATTATAGTGGAGAATTTCCTGATATTTTTCTCCTGTGTCATTTTCTTAATGGTATTTATACACAACTTTTGGTACTTAATTTGAAATTGGAAATGAGAAATTACTGAACAGCACTTTAAAAATTAAACTTCAAAGACTACAGACTATGTAAAGTTTCAGTTATTTGAAAAATGATAAAGTAGGCAAAATTAAGAAATTTTTTTAAAGAAACCAGATTTTTTTGTGATGCTTAAATTTTGAACTTTTTTCACTCCTAATTCATCCCATTTCCCCCCATCTTTTAAGATTTCTGCAGAATTTTTTTCTATATTGCATGTAAGTTAAAAAAGTAGTCTCTTATTATTTTAGTTTGTGGTATTCAAAAAAACACAGTTCCAGATTATATTGGAAGAAAGCAACTTTCCAATTTAGAAACACTGACATTGAAGTAAGATGTGAGAACTTAAGATACGGTTATAGTAGGCAGGTAAATCAAGAAAAATTTATATATTGCAGTGTGATTTAATTGCTATACTGACATCTGTTTGATCCAGACTATTAACAAAATAGTCCAGAAAATATTGTAACTGGAATTTTTGGTCATTGGTGAATTTGTTTTTAGTTGCAAATTGACGCCAACCCTTTATTTGCAAAGAAAAGATAATATACTTTTTTATACCAAAAAGAGAAAATTTCCACATAAAAATAAAATGTAGGAATATATAAAATGGGTGAGGATATCCAGAACCTTCCACATACCTTGAGTAAGAAAAATCCCAACAATTTACAAACTCATTTTTCAATGGCCTATTAATCACAGAATTAAACAACCATGTAAAAATTAAACCTACTTATACATTGAAATACATTTTAATTCATCCATAAATTCAACACACTTTAAAATGGGTAGAAAAAGATTTTAACTAGCTTAAAAAACCCAAAATAGACTACTTAAACTGATGTACTATTGCTTAAGAAGTATCTCTAGAATTCTCCATTAGAGACTCCTGATAGTTATTTTCTGCTTATCTGTAAAGGATTTTATTTCTCCTTCACTTATGAAACTGAGTTTGGCTGGATATGAAATTCTGGGTTTAAAATTCTTTTCTTTAAGAATGTTGAATATTGGCCCCCACTCTCTTCTGGCTTGTAGAGTTTCTGCCGAGAGATCTGCTGTTAGTCTGATGGGCTTCCCTTTGTGGGTAACCCGACCTTTCTCTCTGGCTGCCCTTAAGATTTTTTCCTTCATTTCAACTTTGGTGAATCTGGCAATTATGTGTCTTGGAGTTGCTCTTCTCGAGGAGTATCTTTGTGGCGTTCTCTGTATTTCCTGGATTTGAATGTTGGCCTGCCCTACTAGGTTGGGGAAGTTCTCCTGGATGATATCCTGAAGAGTGTTTTCCAACTTGGTTCCATTTTCCCCCTCACTTTCAGGCACCCCAATCAGACGTAGATTTGGTCTTTTTACATAATCCCATACTTCTTGCAGGCTTTGTTCATTTCTTTTTCTTCTTTTTTCTTTTGGTTTCTCTTCTCACTTCATTTCATTCATTTGATCCTCAATCGCTGACACTCTTTCTTCCAGTTGATCGAGTAGGTTACTGAAGCTTGTGCATTTGTCACGTATTTCTCGTGTCATGGTTTTCATCTCTTTCATTTCGTTTAGGACCTTCTCTGCATTAATTACTCTAGCCATCAATTCTTCCACTTTTTTTTCAAGATTTTTAGTTTCTTTGCGCTGGGTACGTAATTCCTCCTTTAGCTCTGAGAAACTTGATGGACTGAAGCCTTCTTCTCTCATCTCGTCAAAGTCATTCTCCGTCCAGCTTTGATCCGTTGCTGGCGATGAGCTGCGCTCCTTTGCCGGGGGAGATGCACTCTTATTTTTTGAATTTCCAGCTTTTCTGCCCTGCTTTTTCCCCATCTTTGTGGTTTTATCTGCCTGTGGTCTTTGATGATGGTGATGTACTGATGGGGTTTTGGTGTAGGTGTCCTTCCTGTTTGATAGTTTTCCTTCTAACTGTCAGGACCCTCAGCTGTAGGTCTGTTGGAGATTGCTTGAGGTCCACTCCAGACCCTGTTTGCCTGGGTATCAGCAGCAGAGGCTGCAGAAGATAGAATATTTCTGAACAGCGAGTGTACCTGTCTGATTCTTGCTTTGGAAGCTTCCTCTCAGGGGTGTACTCCACCCTGTGAGGTGTGGGGTGTCAGACTGCCCCTAGTGGAGGATGTCTCCCAGTTAGGCTACTCAGGGGTCAGGGACCCACTTGAGCAGGCAGTCTGTCCCTTCTCAGATCTCAGCCTCCGTGTTGGGAGATCCACTGCTCTCTTCAAAGCTGTCAGACAGAGTCGTTTGCGTCTGCAGAGGTTTCTGCTGCTTTTTTGTTGTTGTTGTTGTTGTTGTGTAGCTGTGCCCTGTCCCCAGAGGTGGAGTCTACAGAGACAGGCAGGTTTCCTTGAGCTGCTGTGAGCTCCACCCAGTTCGAGCTTCCCAGCAGCTTTGTTTACCTACTTAAGCTTCAGCAATGGCGGGCGCCCCTCCCCCAGCCTCGCTGCTGCCTTGCCGGTAGATCACAGACTGCTGTGCTAGCAATGAGGGAGGCTCCGTGGGCGTGGGACCCTCCCGGCCAGGTGTGGGATATGATCTCCTGGTGTGCCTGTTTGCTTAAAGCGCAGTATTGGGGTGGGAGTTATCCGATTTTCCAGGTGTTGTGTGTCTCAGTTCCCCTGGCTAGGAAAAGGGATTCCCTTTCCCCTTGCGCTTCCCAGGTGAGGCGATGCCTCGCCCTGCTTCAGCTCTCGCTGATCGGGCTGCAGCAGCTGACCAGCACCGATCGTCCGGCACTCCACAGTGAGAGGAACCCAGTACCTCAGTTGAAAATGCCGAAATCACCGGTCTTCTGTGTCGCTCGCGCTGGGAGTTGGAGACTGGAGCTGTTCCTATTCGGCCATCTTGCTCCGCCCCCCCGATAGTTATTTTCTGAACATATCTTGGAATCAGTTAGTACTTTCAAGTTATAAATCTGTGGAAAATGTCACATACTGTATGTGTAAAGTAATCAGAATTTAATTTATGACATTTGATCGTATTTTGATAAAGTTTTATGGAAAGTGTAAACAATTTTGACACCCAATTGTTTTAACACCATTATTTTATATTCACAAATTGCATTATTTGGCAATGATAACTTCATTTTGAGTTTGTAATTTGGAAGTTCTTTTAAGTCAAGGAATAATCACCTGCTTTATTGAGATTGTTGTAACCTAAAAGAGCAATATGGAACTCCTACTTAAATGAGACCTCTGACCCAAACTTGGCAGTTCTCTCAGCTAGCCAGGGAAAACACTTGCAGGGTTCATTACTTTCTTCTGTCATCTTGAGAGATTCTACCCCATTTTTCTCTTCTACTGACCAACCTTTGACTTCCCAGACCTGTGTTTCTTTCCAACAGAGGCGAATAAACACTCCTGGTATGTGAAGATTAAAGGCCCATGGCCCCTGTAGGTGCGCTGAAGCAAATTTGTTCAGAATTAATTTGGCACCTCCAATTGTGGTTTGTTTAGGATAGGAAACCAAATAGAATTCAATATTGTATCTTGAATCTTAGGACTCAGTACTTTTGTTACAAACAATAGAAAAAGAAAAGGTTTAGGTGCCAGTAACATTTACTCTTCAAAGGAAAGTTTTTGTCTCTCTGTGCCTGGTTATCTTCAAAAGTTGCAGAGTATAAAAGAAAATTTCAGTGGAAATATATTTCTCTCTGATATAGAAAAGACGTTTAAAAGAGTCATTGTTGACATGAAAGGGAAAACATTCTGATTTTCTGGGATGTAAGCCTTAGAAAACAAGCCAGAGTAAAAGAACATGTAGAAATGAATAACGTATGACTCCAGGAGATGACCTGTTGTGAATTATTTCAGAATTTAGTGGATATCTCAGATGGTTGATTTTTCTCTGCGTGTTTTTTCCTATGAACTTACCTTCCTGAGTGGGCATCAGATTTGTTTTAGAGTGAAAATCTATTTAATGAATACCACCGTTCTAATATGTAAAACTGTAAACCGTTGCTATGGAACATATCGTGTGGCATGTACTCTAAAGAACAAAATAAGTTTCTGTGTGACTAAAGAATATAAGGAAGCAT
The DNA here is from genome assembly GCF_008728515.1 of Papio anubis. Lineage (NCBI taxonomy): Eukaryota > Metazoa > Chordata > Mammalia > Primates > Cercopithecidae > Papio > Papio anubis. The sequence continues at coordinate 103,406,251 of NC_044979.1, forward strand.
TTCTCTAAGAAATTGTACTTATTGATCAGTCTTTAGCGGTGGGTGACTTGGTTTATAGATTTTAGAATCTAAAACTGGTAGATGTACTTTGCCTATTATAGTTTGGTAATTCTGGCATCATATACATTAATCTGGAAGCAGTAGAAGAATCAAGAAACAGAAACAAGAAGGAATAAATTCTTTTTTGTAGGCACCTACGTACCACCTTTTTTGTGGAGTGGGCAAAAAAAGATGAATCTCACAATATTACCAGTGCAGTGGGCTCCTGGAAGTTTGTTGATTATGTTTTATGTAGGAACAGAAAAAGCCAAAAGCAGGCATTTCATAATACTTACGAGTTAGGCTGGTAAATAATACATTCAGAATCATGAAAGGATGCTTCTCTTTAAAAATTGAGCATAGTACAGATTTAACTTTGTTAAACGCAAATACCATCATCTTATTGAAAACTTCTTGGATAATTATAGTAGCTTATAAATAGTTATCAAAGACAGTTTTTCAGTCCTCTATGATTTTACCGTAGTGAACCTTTCAAAATTTCATTTAGTAGAAATTTTATTACAGCCTTTTCTTTTTTAGGAGAGATATGCTCAGTTCTCTTATTTGCTGGTAAATGTAGACTTTGAATTGTTAATTTGAGGATAAATAGAAGAGAAAGGAGAGATGGGAGCTATAGAAGCATCTTAGTTCAGTAATGTCGTGGTTCAGGAATATTTTTATTTTATTTTATTTTATTTTATTTGCCAGGTTCAACATCGACACATAGGAATATTTTTAGAAGCTATATTTTTAGTGTTAGGGTATTATAAAGGTTAAAGCAGAAGACTCTGACCACGGCTGATTAACTTACTCATTAGCTCTGTGACCTTGGGCAAGCTATTTAAGTTCTCTGTGCCTCAGTGCCTCCCTGCTTTTCTGTAAAATGGGTTTAATAATAGTATCTGCTTGGTGGGGTTATTTTGGGGATTGAATAAGTTAACTTTTTATTAGAATGCCTGGCACATGACATTATATATGTTGTAGATAACATTACTGTTAGTTTTGGCACATTTACCAATATGCCCACTTTTAACAATTATTTTACTTAGAGAACCTATAAATACAGTTATTGAATTAAATTCCTTGAAGAATGATAGTTGTTTCTGAATGATACCTCTCTTGAAAGACTGGGCCCAAGATAGCAAAGGTAGGCAAGGAGTTAGGTATTTCCTGGTGAATATTATGTAATGGGCCACTTGGAAACATCATTTAGTGCCCATGTGTGCAGAGTTCTGTTTTAGCTTCCTTTGCTTGCTGGATTGCATCAAGTTCAAACAGTTCAAATCAGAGGGAGCTGGGAATGGTGTTTCTTAGAGGGATTTGATTCAGGAAGGCAGCTAGTTATGGCCTCTAAGATCAAGGACTTGAACTGTAGTCCACATGGAGGCCAGGCTGAACTGCTGGTACCTTGATGCATTGTAAAGGAACAAGTCATGCTTTTCTTTTTCCATCTATTGAATCAGTGCCACAACCAACCTGGGAGAAAATATTTTAGTTCATGGTTAAAATAGCAGTCAGAAGTCTTTTATTGTTGTTGATAACTGTTTTTCACTTAGAGAAAATTTGGAAGATGGGTATCTGTTTAGTGCTGCCAAGTATATTGTTATTATGCAGACCCTGTGGGCAGCAGCTGCAGTTGTTTTCCAAAGGACATGCGACCAATCTGGCTATCATGCTTCAGCATTGCTGGCTGTATTTGGTCTTTTTATTCACAACTGCATACATACTAAGACTTTCAGTCATAACATTAAAATTGAAGGACGGGTACTGTATTTTGATGGTCTGTCTTCTCTTTTATCTGTTCTTGTTTTTAGTCTTCAAATTACTCTTATTATTTTTGAACATTTCTGATCACAATTATATATTCAATTTCTATCTAATATATACTTTTTTAGGGAGTTCAGGGAAGTTGTATATGATGTGCTGAAATGATTTGCTTTGACTTGACCCAATTATAATTTTCTTTAGCCCTAAGCCAGCTGAAATAAGATTGAGCTAATTTATGCCACTGTTTTTTTCCAGTAATGTTGAAGTAGAGCAGAACTACTTATTATGATAATGTTCTCTTCCAGAATGTACAAATGCTTATTTACATTGACAGACAAATTATACATACTGGTTGCATCTTAATCTTGTGGTAGGCAAACTAGAGTATTTTAAAAGGCATAGTTTGCTTTTAGACATGGTTTTCTGGTGTGAAACTTGATCTATTAAATAGCAGTCAGAATTAAAAGCTGGAGTGGGATTTATATATTTAGTCCTTAATTAGTCATGTGGTGGTCAATTTTGTATCATACCTGTGAAGTAAATAGTAATATTATTATAATTTAATAATATTAATAATTTAGTAATTTAATATTTACTAAATATTAAATTTATAATACTAATTTAATATTTATTAAGCCTATGCTTTGTATCTATCAGGCACTGGGCTAAGCCCTTATTAATTCACACCAAACAATAATTTTTGAAGCAGGTACTACTGTTATTTTTTTATTTTACAGATGAGATAAGAGAGGCTTAGAAATGTTAGCAAACTCTTACAAAGCCAGTTTTGGAGCAGGGATCCAATTCTAGTTGTTTTTGACTTAAGTGTTGGGGTTCTTATTCCCTATTCTGTTTTTACCATCTTCAATGCTATATATTGGCAAACAGAGTCTTGGCAGCAAATAGACGTTCACTCAAATGGGGTAATTGAGAGAGTAGAAATGAACAAAGAGACACTAACAAGGAATGGTGAAGCATCTTGGCACTAACAACAATGGGAACTATTACCGTTCCTATCTCTGAAAGGGCCAGAGAAGGGATTTGTTATTGGATCCTGCAGAGAGTAGTGTAGCTATAAGAGAGGGCCATCTGATAGGAGCTGTTGCCTTAAATTGACGGACACAATCAACCCTGGAGACTCAGCAGGGAGGGAGCTGAGGAAATTAATACTCTGACCCTGCTTTCCTCCCTGTCTCAAGTCTCTTGCCAGTGATTCTCATTGGCCAAACTCAACTGGAAGCCAGAGGGAAAGGGATCCTTGGATGCAGTGGTCAGCTTCTGGCACAGAGCAGATTGGAAACAGATGGGAAGTTTGCAGGGCAAACAGAAAATATCCAGTTCACAGATGCTGTACTGAGAAAATACTTTCTCAATGTCAAAGCATCGATGAGCCAGGATTTTCTATTTCTGTCTCTAATTATTTGAATCATTTCTTTTTTTTTTTTAATTTTTATTTTGTTTTCTTAATTATGGTAGGGGGAATGTAGACCAAGACTATTTCCTTGCACCAGTGTTATAATTGGGATTTTGGAAAAATTAACTTTGGATATGCCTTTCCTTGTTTTTTTTTTTTTCCTTCTTTAAAATAGGAATAGCAATATCAATACCATCCCTTTTCTATGTGGATATAAGAAGGATTCATGAAATAGTAATGAATTCTGGACACTTAATAACATTTAGATATATTCATATTTTAACCTTCCCCCTTAATGTTTTTCCTTCTAAATCTTCAAGCTGCTATCTGAGATTGTTTTTCCCTCTGTCTTAAAAAATGCTCTTTACTGTTTCTTTTAGTATGGGTCTACTGTTAAGTAAATCTGTCAGTTTTTCTTTGCCTGAAGGCATTTAAAAAATCTGTTTACTTTTTGAAGGATATTTTTGCTGGGTATAGAATTTTAGATTAGCAATTATTTTCTTTCAGCACTTTGAAGATATCAATCCATTGGTCCATCTGGCTTCTGTAGATATTATTGAGAAGTTAGCTATGTTACTATAATTATTACTTCTTTGAAGGTACCTGTCCTTTTCTGGCTACTGTATTTACTTTTATTTTTGTGGGTTTACAATATGTGTGTATGTGTGTGTGTATACATATATACAGACATATATACACACACATAAATGGGTTATATGACCTATTTTAATACAGGCATGCAAGGCATGTTTGAATCAGGTTAAGTGGTATATCTACATTAGGGTAAACGGGGTATCCATCACCTCAAGCATTTATTGATTGTGTTACAAATAATACAAGTATACTCTTAATTATTTTTAAATATATGATTAAATTATTTTTGAATATAGTCTTCCCTGTGTGCTGGAAAATATAAGTCTTGGTCATTCTTTCTATTTTTTAAATACAATTAACCATCCCTGTTTCCTCCCAACTTCCAAATGCCATTCCCAGCCTCTGGTCACCATCCTTGTGCTCTCCATGAGTTCAATTATTTTAATTTTTAGCTCCCACAAATAAGCGAGAACATGCAAACTTTGTCTTTCTGTGCCTGGCTTATTTCATTAACATAATAACCTTAAGTTCCATTCATGTTGTTGCAAATGGCAGGATCTCCATTTCTTTTTTATGGCTGAATAATAATAATATTCTATTGTGTATATGTACCACATTTTCTTTATCCGCTTTTCTGTTGATGGACACTTAGTTTGCTTCCAAACCTTGACTATTGTGAATAGTGCTGCAATAAACATGGGAGTGGAGAGATCTCCTCAATCTACTGATTTCCTTTCTTTTGGGTATATAATCAGGGAGTGGGATTACTGGATCATATGGTAGCTCTATTTTTAGTTTTTTGAGGAACTCCAAACTGCTCTCCATAGTGGTTGTATTAATTTACATTTCCACCAACAATGTAGGAGGGTTCCCTTTTCTCCTCATTCTCGTCAGCATTTGTTATTTCCTGACTTTTAGATAAGAGTCATTTTATCTGAGGTTGGATTATATCTTGTTGTAGTTTTGATTTGCATTTCTCTGATGATCAGTGATGTTCTCCTATCAGTGACCTTCTCATATGCTTGCTTGCCATTTGTATGTCTTCTTTTGAGAAATTTCTATTCAGATCTTTTGCCTGTTTTTAGTTGTATTATTAGATTTTTTTCCTATAGAGTTGTTTGAGCTCCTTATATATTCTGGTTTTAATCCCTTGTCAGAAGGATAGTCTGCACATATTTTCTCCCATTCTGTGGGTTGTCTCTTTACTTGGTTGATTGTTTCCTTCACTGTACAGAAACTTTCTAACTTGGTGTGGTCCCATTTGTCTATTTCTGTTTTTGTTTCCTGTGTTTGTGGGGTATTACTCAAGAAATCTGTGAGCAGTCTAATATCCTGAAGATTTTCTGCAGTGTTTTCTTGTAGTAGTTTCATAGTTTGAGATAAAAGATTTCAGTCTTTAATCCCTTTTGATTTGATTTTTGTATATGGTGAGAGATAGGGGTCTAGTTTCATTTTTTGCATATGGATATCTAGGTTTCTCAGCATTATTTATTGAAGAAATTGTCCTTTCCCCAATGTATGTTCTTGACACCTTTACAAAAATTAGTTCACTGTAGATGTTTGGATTTGTTTCTGGGTTTTCTCTTCTGTTCCATCGGTCTGTGTGTCTGTTTTTATGCCAGTACCATTGCTGTATTAGTTACCGTAGCTCTGTGGTCAGGTAATGTGATTCTTTCAGTTTTGTTCTTCTTGCTCAGGACAGCTTTGGCTACTCTGGATCTTTTGTAGTTCCATATAAATTGTATGATTTTTTTTTCTACTTCTATGAAGAAGGGCATTGGTATGTTGGTAGGAATATCATTGAATATCTAGATTGCTTTGGGTAGTATGTACATTTTAACGATATTGATTCTTCCAATCCATGAACATGGAACATTTTTCCATTTTTTTCTCTTGAATTTCTTGCATCAATATTTTATAGTTTTCATTGTAGAGATCTTTCACTTCTTTGGTTATTTCCTAGGTATTTGATTTTCTTCATAGCTACTGTAAATGGAATAGCTTTCTTGATTCATTTTTCAGATTGTTCACTGTTGGCATATAGAAATGCTACTGATTTTTGTATGTTGATTTTGTATTCTGCACCTTTACTGGATTTGTTTATCAGTTCTAAGTTTTTTGCTGAAGTCTTCAGGTTTTTCTAAATATAAGAGCTTATTGTCTGCCAATAAGGATAATTTCACTTTGTCCTTTCCAATTCGAATGCCCTTTATTTTTTTCTCTAGTCCAATTGATCTAGATAGGACTTTCAGTACTATGTTGAATAACAGTGGTGAAAGTGGGCATCCTTGCTATGTTCCAGATCTTAGAGAAAAGTCAGTTTTTCCCCATTCAGTATGAAACTAACTATGGGTCTGTCACATATGGCTTTTATTGTGTTGAGGTGTGTTCTTTCTGTACCCAGTTTTTTGAGGGTTTTTGCCATGAGAGGATTTTGAATTTTCTCAAATGCCTTTTTAGTATCAATTGAAATGATCATATGGGTTTTGTCCTTCATTCTGTTGATTGATATATCATATTGATCATTTTGCATATGTTGAAGCATCCTTGCATCCCTAGGATAAATCCCACTTGGTCCTAATTAATGATATTTTTAATGTGTTTTTGAATTCAGTTTGCTAGTATTTTGTTGAGAATATTTGTGACAATATTCATAAGGGATACTAGCCTTCAGTTTTCTTTCTTTTTTTTTTTTATATATACCTTTGTTGGTTTGGGTATCAGATTAGTACTGGACTTGTAGAAAGAGTTTGGAAGTATTTCTTCCTCCTCTATTTTTCAGAATACTTTGAGTGGGATTGTTATTACTTCCTTAAATATTTGGTAGAATCAGCAGTAAAGTCATTGTGTCCCAGGCATTTGTTTACTAGAAAACTTTTTATTACAGCTTTCATCTCGTTACTCGATATTGATATGTTTAGGTTTTGGATTTCCTCGTGGTTCAATCCCGATAGGTTGCATGTGTCTAGGAATTTATTCATTTCTTCTAGATTTTCTATTTATTGGCATATGTTGCTCATAGTAGTCTCTAATCCTTTTAATTTATGTGTCATTGGTTGTAATGTCTCCCTTTTTATATTTTATTTTATTTTATTTATTTGGGTCTTCTGTCTTTTTTTCTTACTCTGGCTAAGGCTTTGCCAATTTTGTTTATCTTTTCAAAAAACCAACTTTTCATTTGGCTAATCTTTTGTGTTGTGTTCTTCATTTTAGTGTCATTTATTTTTGCTGTGATGTTTATTATTTCCTTTCTTGTAATAATTTTGGACTTGGTTTGCTCTTGCTTTTGTAGTTCTTAAAAATGCATTGTGAGGTTTATTTGATGTTTTTCTACTTTTTAGATGTAGGCACTTACAGGGATAAAATTCTGGAGAGAATTTTGTTTTTGTTTTTGCTTTGTGTTTGTTTTTGCTGTGTCTCATAGATTTTGGTATGTTGTGTTTTCATTATCGTTTGTTTCAAGAACTTTTCAGTTTCCTTCTTAACTTCTTCATTGACCCACTCTTCATTCAGGAGCGTATTGTTTAGTTTGCATGTGTTTGTATACTTTACAAAATTTCTCTTTTTGTTGATTTCTAGTTTTATTCCATTGTGGTCAGAGAAGATACCTGATATTATTTCAATTTTTTGAATGTTTTAAGACTTGTTTTGTGAATTAACATATGGTACATCCTTGTGAATGATGCATGTGCTGAGGAAAAGAATGTGTGGCAGCCTTTGAATGAAATGTTCTGTAAATATCTATTATACCCATTTGGTGTATAGTGTAGATTAAGTCTGATGTTTCTTTGTTAATTTTCTGTTTGGAAGATCTGTCCAGTGCTGAAAGTGGTGTGTTGAAGTCTCCAGCTATTAATATTATTGGGCCTATGTCTCCCTTTAGCTTTAATAATATTTGTTATATATATCTGGGTGCTTTAGTGTTGTACATATGTATTTACAATTGTTATATTGTCATGTTGAATTGACCTCTTTATCATTATATAGCAACCTTATTTGTCTTTTCTTATAGTTTTGTCTTGAAATCTATTTTGGCAGATGTAGGTGTAGCTACTCCTGCTCTTTTTTGGTTTTCATTGGCATAGAACATCTTTTTCCATTCTTTTATTTTCAGTCTATCTCTTTCTTTACAGACGAAATGTGTTTCTTGTAGGCAAGAGATCATTGGATCCTATCTTTTTTTTTTTTTTTAAAATCTGTTCAGCCACTCTTTTATCGTTGGATTGGAGAGCTTTGTTCATTTACATTCAGTGTTATCTGGCTACCTTCAAGGTTTTTCTCTCTCTGATTTTCAGCAGTTTTATTCTGATAGGTTTAAGATTATGAATTCATTCAGAACTTACTTCTTTCTAAAGCACTTGTTTTAAGAGAATCAAAGAGGTGGGAGTTTTTTTTTTTTTTTTTTTTGGTAAGATAGTGTCTTACTCTCTCACCCAGGCTGGAGTGCAGTGGCATGATCCTGGGTCACTGCAGCCATGATCTTCCAGGTTTAGGTTATCCTGCCACCTCAGCCTCCTAAGTATCTGGGACTACAGGTGTGTGCCATCACGCCAGGCTAATTTGTGTATTTTATGTTGAGATGGCGTTTCACTGTATTGGCCAGTCTGGTCTTGAACTCCTGGGCTCAAGTGATCCACCTGCCTTGACCTCCCAAAATGTTGGGATTACATGCATGAGCCACTGTTCCTGGACAAGTTTTTATTTTTTAAAAGGAAAAAAGATTAAAATAAAGCGGTAGGTAATGAGAGTTAGTTAATATAAAGTAATAGGTTCCTCTTTTAGGTACTTTTACATATTCTTCCTTATACCTATTCTTTTTGTATATGTATGTATTCCTTCACATACATATGCTTTTACATATTCTTCTTAACAGAAGAATGACAATAGTGCAGGAAGTGAGTCAGGAAAGGTCGAAGGAAATCTAACATGGTTCCCTCTTTCCCTCTTCTGTGCCAAGAAAGTAGGAGGAGTGAAGGAAAATGTACATCCTCTCCTCTTCCTCCTTTATTTAAAACATCAGGAAAGAATGTAATTTTTAGGAATCGTATGCTTATTGTAGTATAGACTTGTTAACATTGTCTTTTCTCTTGTTTTATGATGAGATAATACATTTTAAAAGTACAAATGGTTTTTCTTTAAATGGAAAGCATTATGTTAATTCAGACACATTACACAAAGGATCATGAAAATGGTAGAAGATTGTTGTTGTGAAAGATAAATTATTTTATCCGAGTGAATGCCAATCTATAATGAAGGCCATCATGTTACTGAAGGTTTTTTCCTTCCATGTACGAAATTCATTTTTTGTTAGCATCAGTGAAGTCTCTCATAGTCAGTCCTGTTACTCAGTACAAGAACATGTAGAAAATGGAAAATATGAAACTTTATGATTTAAAATATGAGCCTTCTACAATCACTAAATTGTTTTGGAATGCAAATGATGAACGGCTTTTCTTTTGATAATAATCTGAACCAATGTTTGTATTAAATCCTGTAAGCCAGATATTTGAGTTAGTGAATTGATATTATATGATGGAAAGTATCTGAAGCATTTTGGTTTCTTGAAAGGTTATGTTGTGAAAAATTTGTTTTGTAAGAGTAGACGTACAAAAAGCATATGCTATTGTTATTACCTAGAATCCAATAAAAGATAGCTTTTTGAAAATTATTACCACATGTGTGTAGGAGTTGCTTTTGCAGTTAGGTTATTTTAGATACCAGAATAATTTGTTTCATATTTTAGGCATAGAAATGCCCCTTCAAATTTAGTATCCCTGTGACTCTAGCATGATATGTGTTAGAAATAGCACAGAATAAAATATCTTGGCAAGTAATAGAAATAACACAGTCTATAAGCAGTCTCTTGAATGAAATAAGGATATTCGCAGGAACATTGTTTGTATGCAGTATCTGTGGGGAATCTCCTCAAAGCTATTAAATGCAATACTTTTGTCTTAAACCTCAAAATTTTTAAAAGCAAGAACACAAAGCAACAATTTACTGGTAAATGCAATAGAGTATGCTTTTCAATTTGTAACCTATATTTGCTTTTAAAGTATCACTTAGTTGTTTATATACAGTAACAAAAATAATATATTTTTTTCCTACTTGCAGTCTGTATTTATTGGATGTTAAATGTTAGCAACATTCTGAAGTCATTTCAACCCAAAGGGACTTTTCAGCCTGTTGTAATAGTGGTAGCAGAAGTAATTAGTAATCATAAAGAAGGCCAATTCTTCTTTCTCATTTTGGAGAGCATGTGTTCGTTGTGATCTGTTATTATTGATGGTTTATCATAAACCATTTAGAATTTCAAAAAATTTCTTATTAATAATGACATGTGTTTACAAAATTGGCTTGTCCAGTTTAGAAGTATAATCTTTGCCTTAACTATTGCATTTTTTTTTTTTTTTTGTAAACACTCATCCCTTAGTATTTGTGGGAGATTGGATACAGGAATTCCTGCAGATCCAAAACCTATGAATACTCAAGTCTCTTATATAAAATGGCATAGTATTTGCTTATAACCTACATACATCTTCCTGTATTATTTATGATATCTCTAGATTATTTATAAAATTGAATGCAATGTAAATGCTCTGTAAATTGTTGCTATACTGTATTGTTTAGGGCATAATGACAAGAAAAAAGTCTTTGTGTGTTCAGTGCAGATGCAACCATATATATATATATATATTTTAGTGTTTTTGATCCACGGTTGGTTGAATTCATGGATGTAGAACCTATGAATATAGAGGGCTGATGGTATTTGTTACTAATTAATTCCTCACCTGTAGGACCTGATAGTCATTTATTGAAATATTGTCACTTTATACTCTCCAGAAGTGCAGTTCTAACACAAACCAATTGCTAGGTATTGTTAGCACGTCTCCAAAGTGGCCTAAGTCAAAAACCAGGTGGGAGTGAAGTGACACATGCTCATTGGTGTGTATGTGTATAGTGGGGCTGGGATTGGGATTTCATTGCGCAAATGAATAAATGTCATCTTCTGACTGGTAAAAGGCAGGTAAGCAGGATGTTGTTAGTTTGATATTCTCAGACGCTCAGGCAGCTAGCTGACTGTATGCCTCATGAATACATCATTATTAGGAAGCATAGCAATAAAGGGTCTGCAGCATCTGCTGAGAAATGTAGAATCATGTTAGGAAGGACTGGATTTGGAGGACACAGCTCATCCCAGATCCCACTTCTGTCTTTAGAGAACAAAGTACGGCCAGCATTAAGGGATAGGCCCCAAAGAGTATGAAAGCAAATATAGAAAAAAGTTGATTTATCAAGATTAGCCTAAACTTTCATGTAGGAGTGAAGTAGATGAGAAAGTAGAAATTACAGAGTTTCTGAAATTCATTGTTTTTACTGGATTGTGCTAATATGTTATCATTGCTAAGGTGTCGATTCAGAAGATCTGGTTATTCACTAAAGGTCTGATGTTTGGCAGCTTGTATTTATAGAGGTATAGGAAAGCACTATCCATCACAGTTCTGTATCTAGGATTTGTATTTCCCTCCTGAACTTTGTACCATAATGATTCTCCATCTCAGTAGTTGACAGCATACCTAAGTGGTTGTGGCAGTTTTCAAGAGATGAATAGATCTCTCCTTGGAATTTTGAAAATGCAAACCCACATCAGTACTTTATGAACAGTGTTTTAAAAATAGACTTTGTACTTACTGTTCCTCAATCCTGACATAGCTTCTATGGGGCAAATGAGAAGATTCCACCTCTCACTTATGACCTCTTAGGAGCCACCAACTATACACATATGGAGGAAAATGAAGCATTTTTAAAGCAATGTGAAAACAAACATTACATCAATTGGTATAGATTGTATTTTTTAGTACCAGTTGCTTTTTGGCACAAGGAAAGAATATGGACTTTGGAATCAGAGTGAACTTGGTTCATTTATTAGTTTTGAAATTTTGAGCCAATCTGTCACTTCTCTGAGCCTGCGTTTCTTCATCTGCAAAATGTAGGTGACAATAATGAGGGCTTAGATCTATGGTTCTCAGTCTTGATGACATTAGAATCACTGGAGTGATTCTAATCTTTAAATAAAAAATAAGTGATCAGTCTTTAAATAAAACTGATGCCTGGATCGCAGGAGGATTACACAGAAGTATTTAAAAGAAAATTCTTAGGTGATTCTAATATGCAATAGGATTGAGAATCACTAGCCTAGACTAAGGTAGTGGTGAACGAACCCAGGATTTCCAACTCTTCAAATTATAACACATTTGAGTGATGAATGGACCCAAGATTTCTAAGACTTCAAATTATAACATGTTTGACTGGTGAATGAACCCAAGATTTCCAAGACTTCAAATTATAATACATTTGAGGTAGAAGTAATTTAACTATTTCATTTTAGAAATGAGGAAACTCAGAAGCAAGTAAATTAATTGATTTGGTGACTTTTTATATAGGTGCCTGAAGCAGAGAAAGAATTATTGTTATTCTTTGGAACATAGGTGATAGGTTAATTATAATGATATTGTAAAAAATAAGAAGGTAGGAAAAGGGACCAGGTTTATGAGAAAGAAAAGCTTGGTTTCCAGCCTGTTGAATGTATGGTGACAGAGGTACATAGATGGAAATAAATGTATATGAAAGTCCCTTTTAAACTGAAAATACTCATACTCATGTAAGTTAATACAATTCAAGTGGAAATACTTAGAAGGATCAAGCCATGTGGTATTGGAGGTTACAGACAAGAGATTAGGTTGGCACCTGTCAGCACAGAATTAGTAGCTAATATAGCATTGAATTCTCAGAGAGTTAGTGGAGCATGGGAAGCAGAAAGGTATGAGTAGAATATTTAGGGATTCTTATAATTAGGAGGTGGGACGAAGAGCCCTTAAAGGAAACCAGAGAAGGTAGAGAAGCAAGAGAGAGAAGTCCAGTGGCACTGGAGCCAAAGAAGTGGCACTTATCACAACAAATATCTGTGTGTCTGTAAGACCTGTACTTCCCAGTGTCTGCTAGGTATCACCTTAGTGTTGAGGAACTGTCTCAAAATCCAAGCTTGCTTGCCTTGCTTCCTCAATCACCCGATAAAATTCAGACCTCCTCCTACAGTGTGTCTAATCTTGATAAATGGCTTCATACCCAGCTTTCCCAGGCTAACACTTAGGAATCATTTTTTACTTCTTTCTGTCATTGTTTTTCTACATTTAATCATCATGTAGTATTATTTATTCTAACTTTGTCATATTTCTTCTGTTCATTGTCATTACACTATTTCTACTAATTCCAAAGCCTACTATGTAGATTTAAAAAACACATACGCACACATTTGTCGGAAACGTTATAATTTCTGCTATGTGGGAAGCGAAACCATGGTCATTATGTATACAACAATTCACTCATTCTGGGCAAGAGCCTTCATGAAGACACATCCAGATGAGCCATGGATAGGATGACAATATAATACTCATCCAAATTGGGATATTTCTGAGAGTAAAAGGGGATTCTGTTAATAATTTTACCAGGATAACAGGCATTAAAAGGGACTGCCTTGTACAACCAGGATATATGGCTATACTAGCTCCCTGGTTCCCAGCTGGGAGCAATTCCCTACCCCAGGGGACATTTGGCAATGCCTGGGGACATTTTTGAATGTCATAACCGGAGCAGGAAGTGTTGTTATTGGCATTTATTGGTAGAGGCCAGGAATGCTGCTAAACATCCTATGATACATGGGGCAGTCTCCCCAAGAAAGACTTAATTTGGCTTTTTGCATTTAATTAATTTGGCAAGTGCTTATTTAACTTTCTCTATGCCAACCACTGTGCTAGATTCTGGGGATATATTCATGAGCAAAGCAGTCATGGTCACTGAATTCATGGATCTTGTAGTGGGAGACACCACGGTTAAATATATAATTGCTCAAATAAACATATCATTCCAACAGTGAGAAATACTGTGAAGGAATAGTACCTGGCATTTTGGGAGTGTATAACAGGGGACCTGACCTAGAATATGAAGTGAGGGGAAATTTTTCTGACATATTGAAATCCAATGGCTAAGTAGACCTGAACCAAACCAAGATCCTTTCTAAGAAGAGGTGAGGAAGAGCGTACCAGGTGCCAAAGGGGCATGGAAGATGACCACTTCAGATAAGTGGAAGAGGACCAGAGTGGTAGAGGGACTTGGGGTAGGGGATGGGAGGTGGGTGATAAGAGGAGGCTGCTGAGGTGATCCAGGGGTCTGTTTAAAGGGTTTTGATTTCTAAACAGGAAACCATTGGAGGTTTCTGATCAAGGGAATGATCAGATTTGCATTTTACAGAAGGCTGCATCTCTAAAATATTATCTACTTGTGTCACTACCTTTTTTATTATCTTGCTTTAAAGAGACTGGGTGCTCACAGCATTTGAGACCTGTCCTAGCTTGACCCATTTGCATTTGTGATTTATCTCTTACTCTGTATATTCTTATCATATACCCACCTTGCTTACTGTTAGGAAGCTGCCTTGCTTTTTCTCCTCAAAAATGTCTACGTATTCCGAGGCAGGTGGATCACTTGAGGTCAGGAGTTCAAGACCAACCTGGCCAACATGGCAAAACCCTGTTTCTACTGAAAATACAAAAATTAGCCGGGCGTGGTGGCACGCGCCTGTAGTACCAGCTATTGGGAGGCTGAGGCAAGAGAATCGCTTGAACCTGAGAGGCGGATGTTGCAGTGAGCTGAGATCATGCCACTGCACTCCAACCTGGGCAACAGAGTGAGACTACGTCTCAAAAAAAAAAAACAAACAAAAAGAAAAAAACCCAAAAAACTATATATTAACCTTTCAGTGGCATAAAAATAAAAACAGTAGCTATCATTTTTTTCTGATTGACCTTCTTCTGTGCAATGGAATGAAATTGTAAGAAATCTACTTTCCCCCGTGTGGCATATTAAAAGTGATTTTAATTTTGAAAGAAAAATAGTTCGTCCAAGAAACATTTGCATTTTGTAATACAAGGTTTCTTGCCAATGCTTTAGCCATACTGCACTTGCAATGACATTCAACTGTGTACCTTTAAATCTCTATTCCTGCTGCTCCTCCACCTGAGATACCTTTTTTCTGTCCACCTTTTTTTTTTATTGCATTCTACTTGTTTTTCAGATCCTCCATGAAGCCTTTCTTGATTTCACAAGACTAACATTTTATAGTGTTCTTTTCTGTGTTATGACTGAATTTTGTGCATCCATGATATTATTTAGCATATAGTGTCTTGTGTTAGCTAGAGTGGGATATAGGCATCTGTCTTCCTTCGCGACTGGAAATGAATATACTTCTGTAACCTTTATGACATAATGACATGTAATAGTGTTGCATTAAAAATATTGTTTTTAACACAATATCATGTAGCCGCATAGTGAATGCTTATTGAATGAGTGAATGAGAGGGGTGTGATTAATATTTTCAAATGCCATGTAGATATTGAGGAGGACTGAGAAAATATATTGATTTTCCTCCACTGGAGTCTTTCAATAGCTTCTCATTGGTAATGGGGTAAAGCCTACAACATCTTGCCAGACATTCAAAGGCCTTATGCACCTTTCATTTGTATCAAAACTTTTCCATTTTAAGCCTTTTGGGGAGAAATAGACTTCTCTGACTGGTAGGAACACATGTATTTTAATACTTAAGCTTGTGCTGTTCCACTTTTTCAGAATGACTTCCCCAGCCTTAATGCCTTTACAAATTATACTTGTCTTTCTGGGTTCAATTTGACTCTTAATTTATCTGCTTAATTTTTCTGCATAGCACCTGTCATCTTTGAATGTATTATGTATTTATTTCTTTTGTTCGTTATTTTTCTCACCCCTCTAAAATTTGAATGAACTTTTTCAGGACAGAGATTTTTGGGTTATTTCTTCATTTATAGTCTAATTCTGAGAACTGTGCTTGAAACATCATTGGTATTCAATGTATATTTTTTGAATGAGTGGTTCTGGCCTTAGTAAAATACTTTTGTATAAATGTGCTGTACTCTGTGGTGTGTGTGTGTGTGTGCACACGCGTGTGTGTTTGTATTTGTGTGCTTTGTGGATAACACTTTGTTGAAACGCCCTACTTCTTCCCTTATTGAATTCTTGCTTAGGTCATTTCTTCTAGGAAGCATTCTTTTCCCTCACTGTCTGATTTTTTTTGTCTTCCTCTTTGTTTATTTATCTTATGTATCTCTATATTACTCATTTGACTTTTAAGTTCCCTGAGGGGAATGACCAGTATAACTTGCTTGTCTTTAGCCTCTTGCGTGGTGCCTGAACATTGTGGGTGCTAAATAAATGTTTTTTATTAATGAAATAAGTTGTGTCAAATATTTATAAACATATTTTGCTTCCAGAGTACAAAATAGGCATGGCTAAAAGTTACATCATTTTCTTTTTTTCTGGTTAGCAATTTACTTGTTTAGTTTGTGAACATAATTTGATTTAATAGTCTTGTATTGACTTTCTAGTAAGTCTAATAAGAGTTAGTTTTAAAAGAACTGTATATCAACCTTCTGGTGTGCTTGCTTTTTCTATACTTCCATCTACTCTTATTTTTTATGGCTTTTTGTAAGGTAAAATTTACATACATTGAAAGATACAAGGCTTAACTGTGCAGTTTTGAAAGTTTCCTTGTGTCCTTTCCCTCTGAGTTCTTGATACACAAAAATTTCTTTACTACAAAAGGTATTTTGTTCAGTCTCCCTTCTATGACCTCTGTAATTTTTGCAGTTTTCTGTGACAACTTCCTTTTGTGCAGAATTCTTGCTGCTTTGATATCTTTGAAAGCTGGCCTTGGCACCTCCGTTTTACTTCTCCTTTTCTTGAGCATTTTAATTACCATGTCTCTCTTCATTAAGTAATCCAGCTCTCGATTATTGAGGCTAATGGTGAATAGCAATAACAACTGAAAGCCATTTACATAAACCTCAAATTGCCCCTTAAAAATTATTTAAAATTTTCTACTCTTGAGAAGTCAGCATGGCATAGAGAGCAAAACATACCTCAGTGTAAATCAAGAAACTGAGATTCTAGGTTTGATTCTTCCTGGCTGCTGGGTTTTTGTGTTCAGAATGAGCTGTGTATGTGGAAACATATTGATACGAAGCTTTTCCTGAGAGATGGTTATGTAAAAAAGGACCAACAAGGCATAATTATTTTTAAAAACAGCAAAAATAGTTTCCCAGCACACATTTGCTAAACATGCAGGTAATTCGCTAAATGCTTGACTTATATCCAGGAAGGGGTTAATACAGTAGAAAATTCTGGCCCAGAATCATATCTTCTTTTATGCATTAGGTAAGGACTTCAATATCTACTTTCCTTTCTTTTTTTTTCCTTATAGATTTTCTTTATGGAAGGATTTGTTACCTTGATCTTCCACTTTAGAAAAATGTACTTTCTCCTTTTCTTTGGGAATACTTGCTTTCTTGGAGTTTATACATTTAAGACTCAGTGCCAGATTAGAGCTATCACTTGCATAGTCTTTTGGTATTGTCCACTTTTGGGATTACGGTATTTGATGATTAGAAGGAATAGGGAAGGAATATTATATGACTGTAAATAGAGTTGGTTATATTTTATGTTGACTTCAGAGGTTCCATTTGAACTATTATGGGCAATTTAAAAAGTTCTACATTTCTTTGTTAGTTGATTGGTATCTGGAATATTGTAGTGTGTTTGTATTTGCTTATAAATAAGTATTATAGATGAAGATGAACTTTATAAACAGTGGATATTTTGGGGAAAATTTCACGTAGATAATGTCATCCTGTCTGGCATTGACATACACAAATTCAATGTCACATAATCTTTGCCTTGAGAGAGCATACAGCCCATTCAAAGTTGACACACATGCAAAAA
The DNA here is from genome assembly GCF_008728515.1 of Papio anubis. Classification (NCBI taxonomy): domain Eukaryota; kingdom Metazoa; phylum Chordata; class Mammalia; order Primates; family Cercopithecidae; genus Papio; species Papio anubis. The sequence continues at coordinate 103,423,931 of NC_044979.1, forward strand.
AATGCAATAACATTTTATAGATGCTATTATAGAAAAACTATTTTGTGGATATAGTGAGGTTACAAAGGTAGGAGTGATGTATTTTATCTGAGAGTAGTAAGACTGGCTTTGGGAGAGAGAATTTTTAAAAGAGGAGTGGGTATTTGCTAGGTTGATTGTGCCAATTAGCTTTACTGTGTAACAAACCATCACAAACGTAGTAGCTTACAACAACGATTTATTTAGGTCATGATTTTATGGGTTGTTAATTTTGGGCTAGACTTAGATGATTTTTCTGCTCTTGGCTGGTGTATTGGTTTCCTAGGGCTGCTGTAACAAATTATAACAAAATTGGTGACTTAAAACAACAGAAATTCTCTCACTGTTCTGGAGGACAGACTCCAAAATCAAGGTGTCAACAGGGCTGGTTTTCTCTGAAGGCTGTCAGGGAGAATCTGTTCCATGCCTCTCTCCTAGCCTCTACTAGCTGCTGGCAACCCTTGGTGTTCCTTGGCTGCTAGACTCATCATTACAGTCTCTGCCTCTGTCTTCACAAGCCTCTCTCCCCTGTGTTTCTCTGTCTTTTCTGTCTCTTACAAGGATACACATCACTGGATTTACAGCTTACCTTAATTCAGAATGATCTCATCATTCCCTTACCCAAAGCAAGCCACAAAGTCAGTCCAGATTCAAGGAGTGGAGGAATAAAATGATTCCTCCATAATTTCCCTTGATGAAAGGAGCTGTGAAGTCTCATTACACGGAGAGTGAATACCTAGAGGAGACCATTTTGGTCATATTTGCAGTCTACCACACTGATAAAGAGAAATGGGGAGGATGAAGGAGAGGGTTAAATAGGGGTGGAAGAGAACATTTGTAGCATAAATGTAGAGTTAAAATGTTAGGCAGGCCTAGGTCATGTCAGGGTAGATTTTATGTATCATCTTTCTAGGTTGGTGTCTGTGTTGGTGGTGTCATCTTATATGAATATATATGTGTATACATGTATGAATTTTATTTGTGTTTTTTTTAAACCTCCAGTTTTTTTTATTATGGAAAAGTTCAAATGCATACAAAGTAAATGGATAGTATAATAAACTCCTGTGCACACAGCACTAAGCTTAAACAATTATCAACCTTCTGGTGTGCTTGCTTTTTCTATATTTCTATCTACTCTTATTTTCTTTGGCTTTTTGTAAGGTAAAATTTACATACATTGAAAGATACAAACCTTAACTGTGCAGTTTTGACAAATGGATATATCCGTGTCATCCACACATCTCTTGAGTTACAGAACATTTCCATCACCTAGAAAGTTTCCTTGTGTCCTTTCCCTGTTAATAATCCTCTCTTGCCTGCACCCAGGTAACTGCTGTTCATATTCTTTTTTTCATAATAGGTTTAAGTTGCCTATTCTAAAACTTTATATAAATGGGATCATACAGTAGGTATGTTTTAATCTTTGTTTTATTTTGTTCGACATACTATTTTTTAACATCCATCTGTGTTGTTGCATGTAACAGAGGCTATTTATTTTTCTATTGCTGAATAGTGTTCCATTCAATGAATATACCTTCTTCTGTATAAATCTTTTTGTGGACTTTTGTTTTCATTTATCTTGGCTAAATGATGAGGAGAAGATTTGCTGAGTTAAAGGGTTGTTATATATTTATTCTTTTAAGAAACTGCCAAAACTTTTTGCAAAGTAGTTAGACTATTTTACATTCCTACTAGTGATATATGACAGTTCTGGTTGCTCAGCATCCTCTCCAACATTTAGTACTGTCAATCTTTTAAATTTAGATATTCTAATGTATGTATGGTGCTAGCTAATTGTGATTTTAATTAGCATTTCTCTGATAACTAATGATGAGCATTTTTTTTTCATGGCTTATTGGCCATTTTTATACTTTGCTCTGTGAGATGTATATTCATGTCTTTTGCCCAGTTAAATTTTTTTGTTGTTGTTATAGTAGTTCTTTATATAGAAGGACACAAGTCCTTTGATGAAAATTTGTTTTGTGAATATGTTATCCCAGTCCTTGACATAGCTATTCATTTTTTCACAGTGACTTTTGATGAGCAGAAGTTTTGAAACTTGAAGAGGTCTAGTTTGTCATTTTCCTTTTAAGGTTTTTGCTTTCTGCGGCCTAAGAAATCATTGTCTATTACAGGTCATCAGGATATTGTCTTATGTTTTCTTTAGAGAGCTTTATAAGTGTAGTTCTTTGTTTAGGTCTGTGATCCATCTCAAATTTTTGTGTATAATGTGAGGTTTATTTTTTTCTAAATGGGTATCCAATTGCTCCAACATTATTTATTGAAAAGACTTTCCTTTCCTCTTTGAATTACTTTGGCATCTTTGTTGAAAACCAATTGAGCATATGAGCATGGGTTTGTTTCTGGAGTCTTTATTCTGTTCCACTGATCTGTTTAGTCTCATGCCAATACCACATTGTCTTGATTACTGTATGTCGATTTATAGTGTATGTTGAGTTCACTCGTGAAACCCCTCCATATGTATTCCTCTTTTTTCAAGGTTGTTTTGGTATTTTGGGTTTTTTGCATTTTTGTAGAAAGTGTGGAGAATAACTTGTTACTTAAAAAAAAAAAAAGCTTGCTGGGATTTTCATCTGGATTATGTTGCATAGATCACTGGTGAAGAATCAGCATTTTTTTTTTTAACAATATTAAGTCTTTAAGGGTGTATCTTTTTAAAGCATATTTCTGTTCATGTCACTGTCCAGCTCAGAAGCCTTCACTGCTTCTACAAGTACATAGAGTTAAATCTTAAGCAGTTTTGTTCCCAACAATCCAATTCCTCTTTTTTTAATCCACTATATGTTGCATCCAGGCCCCTTGTTCTTTTGCAGACATAATCTAAACTTTTCTCTATTCATATTTTTGTTCTCTTATGTCCTCCATTCTGGGTATTCTTCACACCTACTCTCCACGTCCACTGGCCCAAATATTACAGGCACTTATGTTACAATGTAATACATTACAAAGTAACAATGGAGGATTTTAAAAAATAAATTGTCTTGGGTTAGGTCACTCAACATTTATACACCTTTATAATCAGATCAACAACAAAGTAAACAAACAGAAAATAAACAAAAAAGAAAAAAGCCAAACCCCAGGAACAATCGTAATAAAATATAACTTTAATTGTAAGTAGAAAGGTGAAGATAGCTCAAACGAAGGGTTAAGGGAGACTAATGGGATAATGGTGCATTGTATGCAGTCATGTGCTTTGTTTTTCTGTTGCTGTTTAGAGGTTCAAACATTCATATTGGGAAAAATTGAGTGTCAACTTCAAAGTTCTATTGACATTATTTCCTGGTCTGTGAACCACATAGGAGTTAATTCAAATATCAGAAACAATCATTGAAGAACAGACTGTTCTTCAGTGTCCAGCAGCATGAGCTTTTTTTCCATCATTAAAACTCCCCTGACTCTCCTGGCTAGAAATGGCATTCCTCCTTCTGAATACTAAAGTACTTTATACTTGTTTTATTGTACTTATGTCTTCTACCTCCTCTTATCCTTATTGAAGTATATCAAAGTTGTATTCTTTCCTGGGGTTGCAATCTTTTTGAGCTAATTTCTGGTTTATTTGTGTATGTTCTGTAGCACTTCAAATGGTATCCTGCATATAACAGGTGTTTGAAAATATTTGATGAACAAATGAATGAGTGAGTGAATAAATGATGAGTGAATGAATTGTAGTAGAGAAATGAGAAGTGAAGAGTAAATTACAAAGGAGGCTGGAGTAAAATTGTATACAGTTCCCCTGCCCTTTTTGTTTTGTATTTCAGTGTTAGTTTGTTAAAGACACTAAAGAATCCAAAATTGCTTTAACCATAAGAATGTAATTATAATTTGAGACAATTCCTATATGAAAATTTTATCTTCTTTGTTTAAGACATACTTGCCTTCATAAGAACTAACCAGTAGGCTACATTGCTGTTAGAGTTTGGAGATATATATTAACTCACTTTATAACCTAGATAATTTTAAAATTTGATAACTCTCATCAAAAGAGATTTCTGGCCGGGCGCGGTGGCTCAAACCTGTAATCCCAGCACTTTGGGAGGCCGAGACGGGCGGATCACTAGGTCAGGAGATCGAGACCATCCTGGCTAACACGGTGAAACCCCATCTCTACTAAAAAATACAAAAAACTAGCCGGGCGAGGTGGCGGGCGCCTGTAGTTCCAGCTACTCGGGAGGCTGAGGCAGGAGAATGGCGTAAACCCGGGAGGCGGAGCTTGCAGTGAGCTGAGATCTGGCCACTGCAGTCCAGCCTGGCGACAGAGCCAGACTCCGTCTCAAAAAAAAAAAAAAAAAAAAGATTTTTAGTTATTTTCTAGATGTACAAAGTTGGCACCTGCTGAAAGTAGTAACTTCTAAATGGCTATCAAATATGTCTTTGTTACTGAATTCTAAATAGATATGTTAGCTAGTTTCATTTCAACATGAGGAAGTAGCCATAATCATTTGGTATTTAGCCTTGTAGATTAAAGGCAAACATTCACTTAACATTTTGTGTGGAATTGATCTCTCCTTTTCCTTTTCTCTTTGAGCAGTGTGCTTAGAAAAATAATGAAAAAACCCTATAGTTTATTTAAAATACAGTTCAGTTAAGTGTAAAATCATTCTGTTCTGTAGCATTTTTCATTTGTTGAAAACATAGTCAATTCTTAAAAAATCATTTTGTATGAAGTGTTATTTGCTGCCATTTGAGGGGAGCTGTGTTGTAGTGGAGTTTCAGACCTGAAGCCAGAAAGCCTGACTCTTAACTGTAGCTCTGCTTATTATTTCCTGGCAACCATGATCTGTTAATTCCTTTTCTCTGGGTTTTTTTCCTTCCTCCCCTTTTTTTTTTTTTTTTTAAATAAAGTAGAGGCAATACCTTTTTTTCCATAAGGCTATTGGGGGATTAAATGAGATAATGTGGTTTCACCCCCTAAAGATGTTTGAGTTTGTCTCCTCTCTCTTCCCATCCATCTTGCCTGGGCCACCATCTTTTCTTGCCTGGATTTACTGTGTTAACTCCAGAAGTGGTCTCTTCACGTTGAAATCAGAAGAGATCTTTGTCAAAGACGAATCTGATCATGTCAGTCCTGTACTTAAAACCCTTGCATGAGCCAGGCGCAGTGGCTCACGTCTGTAACCTCAGCACTTTGGGAGGACAAAGAAGGCAGATCACATGAGGCTAGGAATTTGAGACCAGTTTGGCCAACCTGGAGAAACCCCGTCTAATAAAAATATAATAATTAAATGGGGATGGTGGTGTGTCCATCTGTAATTCCAGCTACTTGCGAGGCTGAGGCATGAAAATTGTTTGAATCCAGGAGGCAGAGGTTGCAGTGAGCCGAGATCACACCACTGCACTCCAGCCTAGGCAACAGAGCAAGACTGTCTCAAACAAAACAAAACAAAACAAAACTCTGTCTCAAACAAAACAAAACAAAACAACAAAAACAAAACCCCCTTGCATGACTTCCCTTTGTTTGAAGATAAAATTCACCACCTTTAATGGAATCTAAAGAGTCTGAATAATTTAACCTGATGTGATTCCTTGGCCCAATCTTGACTTAATTGCCCTCTGAATTTTCTTTGCTCTTGCCACTCTTGGCTTCTTTATTTCACTGGATGTTTCATGTATCTGCTTCTTTTGGAGTCTTTACATATGTTGGTCCTTTTTGAAGAAGCTTTTTACAACATTTGTCCTCTTATAGCTCTGCTCCTCCCTCCCCAAGTCTCTCTTCTTTATATTTTGGCTTAAATGTCACTTTTTCAGACAGTGAGATATCTTGTAACCATTGTCCCTACTCTTCAATCCCATATTCTCACTGCGTGGTTCAAGTTCCTTTGAGATCTCTATTTATGTGTCTATATCTAGTCTGGCTACTTTACTTTTTTAAAAAAGTTATTATTTTTTAAAAAATATTTTAATTTCCATAGGTTTTGGGGGAATGGGGGTATTTGGTTACATGAGTAAGTTCTTTAGTGGTGATTTGTGAGATTTTTGGAGCACCCATCATCCGAGCAGTATACACTGAACCCAATTTCTAGTCTTTTGTCCCTCACCCCCATTCTTCTCCTTCCCCACCCCAGGCCCCAAAGTCCATTGTATCATTCTTATGCCTTTGCATTCTCATAGCTTAGCTCTCACTTAAGAGTGACAGCATACGATGTTTGGTTTTCTATTCCTGAGTTACTTCACTTAGAATAATAGTCTCCAGGGCTGGGCACAGTGGCTCATGCCTGTAATCCCAGCACTTTGGGAGGCTGAGGTGGGTGGATCATGAAGTCAGGAGTTCGAGATCAGCCTGGCCAACATGGTGAAACCCCATCTCCACTAAAAATACAAAAGTTAGCTGGGCATGGTGGTGGGTGCCTGTAATCCCAGCTACTTGAGAGGCTGAGGCAGGAGAATTCCTTGAACCTGGGAGGCAGAGGTTGCAGTGAGCCAAGATTGTGCCACTGCACTCCATCCTGGGTGATAGAGCAATACTCTGTCTCAAAAAAAAAAAAAAAAAAAAAAAAAGTAATAATAGTCTCTAGTTCCATCCAGGTTGCTGCAAATGCCATTAATTCACTCCTTTTTATAGCTGAGAAGTATTCCATTGTATATATATACACCACAGTTTCTTTATCCACTCATTGATTGATGGGCATTTGAACTGGTTCCATATTTTTGCAATTGCAAATTGTGCTGCTATAAACATGCATGTGTAAGCATCTTTTTCATAAAATGACTTCTTTTCCTCTGGGTAGATACCCAGTAGTGGGATTGCTGGATCAAATGGTAGTTCAATTTTTAGTTCTTTAAGGAATCTCCACACTGGTTTCCATAGTGGTTGTACTAGTTTACATTCCCACCGGCAGTATAGAAGTGTTCCCTTTTCACCCCATATATGCCAACATCTGTTATTTTTTTTATTATGGCCATTTTTTTGCAGGAGTAAGGTGGTATTACATTGTGGTTTTGATTTGCATTTTTCTGATCATTAGTGATGTTGAATATTTTTTCATGACCAAGAACCCAAAAGCAAATGCAACAAAAACAAAGATAGATAGGTGGGACTTAATTAAACTAAAGAGCTTCTGCACAGCAAAAAGAACAGTCAGCAGAGTAAACAGACAACCCACAGAGTGGGAAAAAATCTTCACAATCGATATATCCGACAAAGGACTAATATCCAGAATTTACAAGGAACTCAAACAAATTAGTAAGAAAAAAACCAAACCATCCTGTCAAAAAGTGGGCCAACGACATGAGTAGACAGTTCTCAAAGGAAGATATACAAATGGCCACAAACATATAAAAAATATTTTTAATTTTTGTGGGCACATAGTAGCAGTATATATTTATGGGGTACAGGAGATGTTTTGATACAGGCCTACAATGCATAATAATCACATCAGGGCAATGGGGGTTTCCTCACTTCAAGCATTTATCCCTTCTTTGTATTACAAACAATTAAGTTATACTCTTTAGCTATTTTCAAATGTACAAAAAATTATTGTTGACTGTAGTCACCCTGTTGTGCTAGCAAATACTAGATCTTATTCATTCTTCCTATCTATATTTTTGTATCCATTATCCATCCTTCTCCCACTACCCTTCCCACCCTCTGGTAATCATTGTTCTACTCTTTATGTTCATGAATTGAATTGTTTTAATTTTTAGCCCCCACAAATAAGCCAAAACATGCAAACTTTGTCTTTCTGTGCCTGGCTTATTTCACTTAATATAATGACCTGCAGTTCCATCCTTGTTGCAAATGACAGGATCTCATTCTTTTTATGGCTGAATAGTATTCCATTGTGTATATGTAACAACATTTTCTTTATCCATTCATCTCTTGATGTACACTTAGGTTGCTTCCAGATCTTGGCTATTGTGAATAGTGCTGCAATCTACTGATTTCCTTTCTTTTGGGTATATAACAGGGAGTGGGATTGCTAGATCATACGGTAGCTTTATTTTTAGTTTTTTGAGGAACTTTGAAACTGCTCTTCATAGTGGTTGTACTAATTTCCATTTCCAACCACAATGTATGAGTGTTCCCTTTTCGTCACATTTTTGTCAGCATTTGTTATTTCCTGACTTTTAGATAAAAGCCATTTTAACTGAGGTGAGATTATATCTCGTTGTAGTTCTGAAGACTTTCCTCAATGTTTTTTTGTAGTAGTTTCGTAGTTTGAGATAAAAGATTTCAGTCTTTAATCCATTTTGATTTGAGTTTTGTACATGGGGAGAGGGGTCTAGTTTCATTCTTTTACATATAGATATCCAGTATTCCCAGCCTTACTTATTGAAGAGACTGTCCTTTCCCCAATATATGTTCTTGACAGCTTTATAAAAAATTATTTCAGTGTAAATACATTCATCTACAATGATGTTTCTGGATTCTCTCTTCTGTTCCATTGGTCTTTGTGTCTGTTTTTATGCCAGTACCGTGCTGTTTTGGTCACCATAGCTCTGTAGTTTAATTTGAAGTCAGATAATGTAATACTTCCAGTTTTGTTGTTCTTGCTCAAGATAGCTTTGGCAATTCTGGGTCTTGTGTGCTTCCATGTAAATTGTTGGATTTTTTTTTTTCTATTTCTCTGAAGAATGTCAGTAGTATTTTTAAGGAAGATCATTGAATGTATAGATTGCTTTGGGTTGTATGGACATTTTAGCAATATTGATTCTTCCAATTAATGAACATGGAATATCTTGCCATTTTTTTCTGTCCTCTTCAATTTCTTTCAAAAGTGTTTTATAGTTTTCATTGTAGAGACCTTTTATTTCCCTGGTTAATTCCTAGGTATTTAATTTTCTTTGTAGCCTTTGTAAATGGGATTACTTTCTTGATGTCTTTTTCAGATTGTTCACTATTGGCATATAGAAATGCTACTGATTTTTGTGTGTTGATTTTGTATCTTGCAACTTTACGGAATTTGTTCTAATAGTTTTTTGGTGGAGTCTTTAGTTCTTTCCAAATGTACTATCATATTGTCTGCAAACAAGGGCAATTTATCTTCTTCCCTTCCAATTTTGGATGACCTTTATTTCTTTGTCTTGTTCAATTGATAGGTAGGACTTAACAGTACTATGTTGAATAACAGTGGTGAAAGTGGGCATCCTTGTCATGTTCCAGATCTTAGAGGAAAGGCTTTCATTTTTTCCCATTCAGTATGATATTAGCTGTGGGTCTGTCTGATATGGCTTTTGTTGTGTTGAGGTGTATTCCTTCTATATCCAGTTTTTTTTAGGGGTTTTTAATCGTGAAAGGATGTTAAATTTTATCAAATACCTTTTTTTCATCATCAATTGAAATTATTGTATGGTTTTTGTCCTTCATTGTGTTGACTTGATGTACCACAATGATTGATTTGCATATGTTGAACTATGCCAGCATCCTAGGGATAAATCCCACTTGGTCCTAATGAATGATCTTTTTAATGCGTTTTGAAGTTGCTTTACGGGTATTTTGTTGAGGGTCTTTGCATCAATGTTCATCGGTTTTATTGGCCTATAATTTTCTGTTTTTGATATGTTTTTGCTTTATTTTGGTTTCAGGATAATACTGGTTTTGTAGAATGAGTTTGGAAGTATTCCCTCCCCCTCTTTTTTTTGTAATAATTTAAGTAGAATTGGTATTAGTTTTTTAAAACATATTTGGTATAATTCAGCGGTGAAATCATTGGGTCTCAGGCCTGTTTTTTTTTTTTGTTTTGTTTTTGACTGGGAAACTTTATTATGGCATCAATCTCATTACTTGTTTTTGGTCTGTTTAGGTTTTGGATTTCCTCATGGTTCAATCTTGGTATATTTGTATGTGTCTAGGAATTTGTCCATTTCTTCTAGGTTTACCAATTTATTGGCATATAGTTGCTCATAGTAGCCACTAATGATCCTTTGAATTTTTGCAATATAAGTTGTACTGTCTCTCTTTTACTCTCTGATTTTACTTATTTGGGCATTCTGTCTTTTTTTCTTAGTCTGGCTAAAGGTTTGTTCATTTTGTTTATCTTCTCAAAGAACAACCTTTTCTTTAATTGATTTTTGTATTATTTTCTTTTTTTCAATGTCATTTATTTCTGCTGTGATGTTTATTATTTTTCTCTTTTACTACTTTTCTCTTTTACTAGTTTTTTTTTAAAAAATTCATTTGATTTGCTCTTGCTTTTCAGATTCTTTAAGATGCATGATTAGGTTGTTTATTTGAAGTTTTTCTACTTTTTAACTGTAGATGCTTATAGTGGTAAAGTTCCCTCTTAGTACTTAGTGGTAAAGTATCCCATAGGTTTTGGAATATTATGTTTCCATTATCATTTATTTCAAGAAAATTTTCAGTTTCCTTTTAACGTCTTCATTGATCCACTGTTCATTAAGGAGCGTATTGTTTAATTTCCATGTGTTTACATAGTTTCCAAAATACCTCTCGTTATTGATTTCTAGTTTTATTCCATTTTGGTCAGAGAATATTTTTGATGTTATTTCAGGTTTTTTGAATGTTTTAAGACTTGTTTTGTGGCCTAACATTTTGTCTGTTTTTGAGAATGATCCATTTGCTGAAGAAAACAGTGTGTATTCTGTAGCCGTTAGATGAAATGTTCTGTAAATATATGTTACCTCTATTTGGTTTGTAATGCTGGTTAATCCGATGTTTCTTTGTTTATTTTGTGTCTGAAAGATCTGTTCAATATTGAAAGTGATGTGCTGAAGTCTATAGCTGTTATTTTACAGGGTTCTATCTGTGTCTTTTGCTCTAGTAATATTTGCTTTATTTATTTGGATGCTCCAGTATTGGGTGCATATATATTTACAATTTTTATGTCTTCTGGTTAATTGAGTTTTTTAATCATTATATAATGACTTCCTTCATTTCTTTTTATAGTTTTTGTTGTGAAATCTATTTTGTCTGATATAAGTGTAGCCACTCCTTGTCTTCTTTGGTTTCCACTGGCATGGAATATCTTTTATCATCTTTTTATTATTAGTCTGTTTGTGTCTTTACATGTGAAGCATGTTATTGTAGGCAGTTGATCACTGGGTCTTTTTTTAAAAAAAATTCATTAAGCCACTGTATGTCTTTTGATTGTACAGTTTAGTACTTTTATGTTCAGCTTTCATTATTAATAAGTAAGGACTTACTCCTGCCATTTTGTTCTGTGGTTTCTGGTCTTCTCTTCTTTCTTTTCTTCATTCATGTCTTCCTTTTTTTTTGACGAGGTCTTGCTTTGTCACCTAGGCTGGAGTGCAGTGGTGTGATCTCAGCTCACTGCAACTTCTGCCTCACGGGTTCAAGCAATTCTCCTGCCTCAGCCTCTCGAGCAGCTGAGATTACAGGCATGTGCCACCATGCCTGGCTAATTTTTGTATTTTTGGTAGAGACAGGGTTTCACCATGTTGGCCAGGCTGGTCTTGAACTCTTGACCTCAAGTAATCCACCTGCCTCGGGATCCCAAAGTGTTGGGATTACAGGCGTGAGCCACAGTGCCTGGACCCCTGTCTTCCTTTTAGTGAAAGTTATCTTTCTCTGGTGGTACGTTTTAATTTCTTGCTCTTTATCTTTTGTGTATCTGTTGTATGTGTTTTGATTTGAGTTTACCATGAGGCTTGCAAATATGATCTTATAACCTATTATTTTAAACTGATGAACACTTAACTCTGATTTCATAAACAAGCAAATAAATCAAAGAAACAAAGAGAAAACTGATAAAAACTCTACAGTTAACTTTGTCCCTCTGCTTTTTAACTTTTATTGTTTCTCTTTATATCTTATTGTACTATCTATGTATTAAAACATTGTAGCTCTTATTTTTGATTCAGTTCATCTTTAGTCTTCTTACTCAAGATAGAGTAGTTTACACACCACAATTACAGTGTTGTACTATTCCGTATTTTTCTGTGTCCTTGCTATTACCAGTGAGTTTTGTACCTTCAGATGATTTCTTATTGCTTGTTAACATTTTTTTTTCTCTTCGGATTGAAGAACTCCCTTTAGCATTTCTTGTAGGGCAGGTCTAGTGTTGATGAAATCTGTCAGCTTTTGTTTGGGAGAATCTTTATTTCTCCTTCATGTTTGATGGATACTTTTGCTGGATATACTATTCTAGGAAAAATTCTTTTTTTTCTTTCACCACTTTAAATATATCATGACACTCTCTCCTGGCTTGTAAAGTTCCCATTGAGAAGTTTGCTGCCAGACATACTGGAGCGCCATTGTAAGGCATTTGTTTCTTTTCTCTTCTTGCTTTTAGGATCCTTTGCTTATCCTTGCCTTTTGGTGTTTGATTATTAATGATCTTGCAGGAGTCTTATCTGTGTCAAATCTGCTTGCTGTTCTGTAACCTCCTTGTACTTGAATATTGGTATCTTTCTCTAGGTTTGTGAAGTTCTGTTATTATCTCTTTGAGTAAACTTCCTACCTCTATCTTTGTCTCTACCTCCTCTTTAAGGCTAATATCTCTTAGATTTACCTTTTTGAGGCTATATTCTAGATTTTGTAGGTATGCTTTATTGTTTTTAAATTATTTTTTCTTTTGTCTCCTCTGACTGTATATTTTCAAATAGTCTGTCTTCAAGCTTACTAATTCTTCGACTTGATTAGTTCTGTTGGTGAGGCACTCTGATGCATTCTTCATTATGTCAGTTGCATTTTTCAATTCCAGAATTTCTGGTTGATTCTTTTAAATTATCTCAATGTCTTTGTTAAATTTATCTGATAGGATTCTCAATGTCTTCTCTGTGTTATCTTGAATTTCTTTGTGTTTCCTGAAAACAGCTCTTCTGATTTCTCTGAAAGGTCACATATCTCTGTCTCTCTGGGATTAGATCCTTGTGCCTTATTTAGTTCATTCGGTAAGGTCATGTTTTTTCCTTGATAGCCTGGGTGCTTGTGGATGTTCATCAGTGACTGGGCATTGAAGGGTTAGATATTTATTGTAGCCTTTGCAGTCTGGGTTTGTTTGTACCTGCCCTTTTTCTGAAGGCTTTCCAGGTATTCAGAGGATCTTGGGTGTTACAGTGTAGATTTTGGGTCACTGCAGCCATATCTGCATTAGGGGACACCTGAAGCCCAGTAACACTGTGGCTTGGTGGACTTGGATAAGATCCAGAATAATTCTCTGGATTACTAGAGAGAGACTCTTGCTTTCTTCCCTTACTTTTTCCCCAACAAATAGAGTGTCTCTCTCTCTCTGCTGTGCTTCCTGGAGCTGAGGGAGTAGTGACACAAGCAATCCTGTGGCCACCACCAATGGGAGTATGCTGGGTTAGAGCTGAAGCCAGAATGTACTGGGTCTAATCCAAGGCCTCTCATAACCACTGCCTGTCTACCACTTACATATGCTCAAGTCCCTAGGGCTCTACGATCATCAAGTGGTAAAGGTAGCCAGGCTTGTGTCCTTCCCTTTCGGGCAATAAATTTCCTATGCCCCTAGGTGGGTCCAGAGATGCTCTCTGGGAGCCAGGATCTGGAATCAGAAAGTTAGGAATCTACCTGGTGCTTTGTTTTAGTACAGTGAGCTGGTACTCAAGACACAAGACAATGTCCTTCCCACTCTTTTCCCTCCCCTCCACTCCCCTCCCCCACCCCTTCCCCTCCCCTCTGTTCCCCTCCCATTAGTCTCTTTCCATTACTACCACCTCCTAGGCTTGCAGTGAGTACTGCCTGGCTACCGCTGATATTCACTCAGGCCCCAGGCTCTTCAGTCAACTTGTGATGAATGCTGCCAGGCTTAAGCAGTGGGTTCCCCTCTCAGGGCAAGTCCTAAAATGCTTGCTGTCCGAGAGCCAAGGATTAGAATTGGGGACCAGAAGAGCTTCCTTGGTGCTCTATTCCACTGCAGCCCAGCTGGTACCTAAGCTGTAAGACAAAGTCCCCTTTACTCTTCTCTCTCCTTTTCTGAAGCGGAATGAGTCTTCCCCATGGCCATTGCAGTTGGGAATGTGCTAACCAGAAGCCAGCACTTCTCTGAATTCCACTCAAGGCCCATGACGAGTACTGCCTGGCTACCACTGTTGACTATTCAGGGCCCAGGGGCTCTTCAATCAGTAGGTAATGAATCTTGCCTTGGGTGGATCTTTCACTTCGAGGCAATGGGCTCCCTTCTGGCCCAGGTTATGTCTAGCAATGTCATCTGGGAGCTAGGACTTTGAATGAGTACCTGAGGTCGCTGCTCAGTGCCTTATTCTACTGTGGATGAGCTGTCATCCAAGTTACAAGACAAAGTACTCTTTACTTTCCTCTCTCCTCTCTTCAAGCTGAAGGAAGGGGTCTTTTCCAGAGCTGTGCACTACTTTGCTGGGCGTTGAGGGAAAGGTGGTGCAAGCACTCCCTTGGCTGCCCAATCTGGTGTCTTATTAAGTCTTTTGCCGTCCATGTCCACTGGCACTGAGCCCAATGAAGCACTAGGACTTGCCCAGGAATTGTGGTTCTTGTGGCCTAGACTTTCTTTCAAGTTTATTTGGGACCACAGAACACTTTACCTGCAGTGGCAAGATTTCCTGGAACTCAATTTCCTACCACTAGGATAGACAATTTCATTTTTTATTCTGGCAGAATAGAAAATGAAAATGAGGTGTAGGAACACATTATGTAGGGCATTGAAGATTCTTGTAAGGACTTGAGTTTTCGTTATGAGTGCCAGAGGAGCCACTGGAGAGTTGTAAGGTAACATGAATATTTTTACTACTTTGTTGGAAAGTTACTGTAGAGGCACATGTATAAAAGTGGAGAGACTGGTTAATAGCAGTTATCCAGGGCAGATTAAAGGGTATTTGTTAGACTTGGTGTGGTGGTTCACACCTATATTCCCAGTGCTTTGGGAGGTTGAGGCAGGAGGATCACCTGAGGCCAGGAGTTCACAACCAGACCTGCAACATAGCAAGACCCTATTTCTAACAACAACAAAAAAATTAGCTTGATATGTTGGCATGCACCATGTAGTCCCAGCTACTTGGGAAGCTGAGGCAGGTCACTTGAGCCCTGGAGTTTGAGTTACAGTGAGCCATTATGCCACTGCACTCCAGCCTGAGTGACAGAGTGAGAGTCTGTCTCTAAAGAAGAAACTAAAAAAGAAATGTTTGTTTCATGCGTGCAGTAGTGTTCTTGGTGAGAAGTGGCTGGATTCTGGACATATTTAAAAAGTAAGACTGGCAATATTTGCTGATGAATTTTATGTGGTTGCAAGAAAAAGAAAAGGGAGGGGGAGTCAAGGATGGCTCTAAGGTTCTTTCTGGATGAGCAGCTTAAAGAATGGAGTTACCGATAGCAGAAATATGAAAGACGCAGGAGGGTAGCTTTGAATTGGAAAGGTGGGGCCAAATCAGGAACTCAGGGGTAGCTATGTTGAGCTTTAGATGTCTGTTGGCCTTCTAAGTGTAGCTGTCAAGTAGGGGGCTGGATGTACATGTCTGGCTGGAGAAATAGAGGTGGGAGCTGGCATGAAGAAAGTATTTAAAGTCATTAAGACTGAATGAGGTCACCAAGGCTGGAGTCCTCTGCCTTTATTTCGTCCATTGTTTTTCATCTGTGAGGATCTACTTGTAGATCAAGATCCAGCTTTTGCATCCTCTGCCCTGTGAAGCCTTACTCTGCTCTCTCATGCAGGGCCATTGTACTCTCTTCCTACTGTGCTCTGTCTACCACATTGGGTTGCAATTACTTTTATTTAAAGTAAGTTTGAAGTCCTTCCAATTAGACCAATGTTTTTTATACAACAAGCATCATGTCTTCTTTGCCTTTATAGCTTCTCTTGTATAGCAGATGCTCAATAAAAATGTCTTAAATGATTGATGGTGGATTGATTACAATATGTTCAAGTGCCCATGTCTAGTACTTTGGGACTGAGGAAGAGCTGTGTGAACTGAGTGTGGCTGACTGCACTTGAAGGGAAATGCCTTTCAATCATATGCTCCTTACTGAGGTAGAATACAATTTGGGGTGCAATAAATACTATTGAGAGTTTTAAGATTTCCTTGGTATCTACATATAGTAGTAAAAACCAGACTTTGAGAATGTGATAACCTAAAATGTTCCTATTTTGCATAAAATGAGGCCAAACAAGAGAACATGAGGTCCAATGCATATTCTTTTGTTTTTAAAACTAGTATTCATTTGTTTTAGTGCATTAGGACATGAAAGAAACCATTTATTTTCTATCTATTGAGCTATATTTCAAATAATTTCATGTTACACATTTTATAGATTGGCTTTGTTGGAAAAATAAAACTAGTTAAATGTTTTTAATCCCACAAATATTTAATTTTTAAGTTAGTGATTCAAAATTAGTCTCTGGGGATGGAAAATAGAACTTTTTTTTTCTTAAAAAAAATAAGGTTTTCCTTCTATTATTTATTTATTTAAAGATGGAGTTTCACTCTTGTTGCCCAGGCTGCAGTGCAGTGGCTCGATCTCAGCTCACTGCAACCTTTGCCTCCCAGGTTCAAGTGATTCTCCTGCCTTAGCCTCCCGCAGAGCTGGGATTATAGGTGCACGTCATCACTCCCAGCAAATTTTTGTATTTTTCGTAGAGATGGGGTTTCACCATGTTGGCCAGACTGGTCTCGAACTTCTGGCCTCAGGTGATCCACCCGCCTTGGCCTCCCACAGTACTGGGATTATAGGCATGAGCCACTGTGCCTGGCCCTAATCTTATTTTGTAACTATAAGACAAAATGAAAATAACTCATCATTTCACTAGTTAGAGATAGTCACTATTCTATTAATATTTAGGTATTTTTCCTAATTTGTGTTTTATACATATATATTTATAAACAGAATAAAATGTACATGCAGTATTATATTTTGCTTTTACATTTATTATTTTTTCTGATAACAGGTATTTCATAAGACATGATTTTTCATGGTTTCTAAACATTCTATTATAGATACACCACAATTAAAAAATATTCCCCCCTTATCATTTGGGTTGTTTCTAAATTTTTAAAATAACCGTGAAAGTAGATTACTGCATAAAAGACAATAGTATTTTTATGGTTTTTGATATATTTTTCTAAAATGTTCTCTAAAAGGATTCTAAAAAATTTACATTGGTATCAAAAGTGTATGAGAGTTTCTGTCTCTATGTGTCTTTTATAACAGCTGGACACATTATTAAATGCAATTTTTTTGCTAGTTTGAGGTGTTAATCAAATATACGTTTTTAAAAATAGTTTTAAAATATACATTTTTTGATTTTGAAAAATTTTCCATTTATTTATTGACTGTATTAATGTTATATGTGAATTGTCTGTAGATGGTCTTTAACCTTTTTCTGTTGGGTATAATATTATTTTCATTGATTTGTAAGAATTCTTTACATATTAGATTTAACATATGAAATTGTGTTTTTTTTGGAGACGGAGTCTCGCTCTGTCACCTGGGCTGGAGTGCAGTGGCATGATCTCGGCTAACTGCAACCTCCGCCTCCTTGGTTCGAGTAATTCTCCTGCCTCAGCCTCCCAAGTAGCTGGGACTACAGAAGCACGCCACCACACCTGGCTAATTTTTTTGTATTTTAGTAGAGATGGGATTTCACCGTGTTGCCTAGGCAGGCCTTGAACTCCTGAGCTCAGGCAATCTGCCCACCTCGACCTCCCAAAATGCTAGGATTACAGGCGTAAGCCTCTGTGCCTGGTCTATAAAATTGTTTTTATAGGTCAAAACCAGTTGATTATCAGGAACTTCACATGGTTTAACTTAAAATGTTGTATTTTATATTGGTTGCCAATGTTTTCTGAGTTTGTCCTTTGTTTTATTATGTTGTATTCTTAAGCCTATAACAAGTTCAAAATTTTAATGTAGTTTAATTTAGAGATCCTTTCATTTGTAGCTTCCTCCGTTGCATTCTTACAGCAAAAGTTTTCTTACCATCTCAAAGGGAGATAAATATTTTTGTAGTTTCATATGTTTAAACTGAACTTTAAAAATCTATCTGGAATTTTGCTTTAATGTATTTGTTAAGGAAGGAATCTATTTACTGAGTGATAAAATCATTATTTACAGATTCCTGAGCAAAATTCTGTTGTTTAATTTCATGCCCCGTTGCTGAAATTGCAAAATAACCAAATGTCCTAGGAATGTAATATCTTTGACCTTGATTCTTCATAAAGTACATTATTCTAGTGACTTAGTTTAGCTGATGCACTTCACAGACCAATAATAATTCAGAGACCTTGATTTTGTCAATGTTAACTCTGCTTTTAAGACAGAAGCAGTAGGGTACACAGTATTGGATTTAATTGATGGTTCCTTTCAGCATAACATTCTGTCATTCATGAAACCTTACTCATTAACCCACATGAACAATATTGTTAAAATTTCCGTCAATTTCAAAAATCCTCAACAAAATACTAGCTAACCGAATCTAACAGCACATCAAAAAGATAGTACATTATGATCAAGTCGGTTTCATCCCAGGGATGCAGGAATGGTTTAACATATATAAATCAATAAATGTGATATATCACTTAAACAGAATTAAAAATGAAAACCATGTGATTATTTCAATAGATGCAGAAAAAGCATTTGATAAAATCCAACATGGCTTTATGATAAAAACTCTCAACAAAATAGGCATAGAAGAGACTTACCTCAAAGTAATAAAAGCCATATATGACAAACCCACAGCCAGCATCGTGCTGAATGGGGGAAAGTTGAAAGCATTTCCCTTGAGAACCGGAACAAGGCAAGGATGTCCACTTCCACAACTTTTATTCAACATGGTGCTGGAAATCCTAGCCAGAACAATCAGACAAGAGGAAGAAATAAAGGGCATCCAGATTGGAAAAGAGGAAGTCAAATTGTCACTATTCGCTGATAGCATGATCTTATGCCTAGAAACCTCTAAACACTCATCCAAAAAGCTCTTAGGTCAAATTCAGTAAAGTCTCAGGATACAAAATCAATTTACACAGATCAGTAGCACTGCTATACACTAACAACAACAAAACTGAAAATCAAATGAAGAACTCAGTCCCTTTTACAACAACTGCAAACACACACACACACACACCCCACAAAAAACCACCACCAACAAAAAAACTTAGAAATATACTTAACCAATGAGGTGAAAGAGCTCTATAAGGAAAACTGCAAAACACTGCTGGAAGAAACCATAGATGACACAAACAAATGGAAACAAATCCCAAGCTCAAGGATAGGAAGAATCTATATTGTGAAAATGACCATAATGCCCAAAGCTATCTACAGATTCAATGCAATTCCCATCAAAATGCTGTTATCATTCTTTGCATAACTAGAAAAAACAATCCTGAAATTCTTATGGAACCATAAAAGAGCTCGCATAGCCAAAGCAATACTAGGCAAAAAGAACAAATCTGGAGGCATAACATTACCCAACTTCAAATTGTACTACAAGGCTGTAGTTACCCAAACAGCATGATAGTGGCACAAAAACGGGCACATAGACCAATGGAACAGGATAGAGAACCCAGAAATAAAGCCAAACTTAGAGCGAACTGATCTTTGGCAAAGCATACAAAACATAAATTGAGTAAAAGACACCCTATTCGATAAATGGGGCTGGGAAAACTGGCAAGCCACATGTAGAAGAATAAAACTGGATCTTCATCTCTCACCTTACACAAAAATCAACTCAAGATGGATCAAAGACTTAAATCTAAAACCTGAAACCATAACCAAAAACCACCTGTACCCCAAAAACTATTGAATTTTTTTGAAAAACTAAAAACAAGAGGCCGGTTGCGGGGTTCACGCCTGTAGTCCCAGCACTTTGGGAGGCCGAGGCAGGTGGATCATGAGGTCAGGAGTTTGAGACCAGCCTGGCCAAAATGGCGAAACCCTGTCTCTACTAAAAATACAAAAATTAGCCAGGTGTGATGGCGGGCGCCTGTAATCCCAGCTACTGGGGAGGCTGGGGCAGGAGAATCACTTGAACCTGGGAGGTGGAGGTTGCAGTGAGCCGAGATCACGCCACTGCACTCCAGCCTGGGCAACAGAGTGAGGTTCCATCTCAAAACAACAACAACAATAACAACAACAACGACAACAAAAAGAAAATGATAAAGAAATACAAGATTGAAGGCTTTAATGTCCCTAAACAAATTACATACTATATTATCATTCTTAATACAGATTTTTGAAATTTATTCATTCACCCTTTTTTTGGTGCTATGTGTTTTTTTAAATCGTGGTAAAATATATATAACATAAAATTTACCATTTTAAACATTTAAAAATGTACAGTTCTGTGACATTAGGTACATTCATATTGCTGTGCAATCATCACCACTATCCATCTCCAGAACTTTTTCATCTTTACTAAGTAAACCTCTGTATCTCTCAACACCCTCCCCCAGCACCTGGAAACCACCATTCACCTTTGGGTCTCTTCAAATCTGACTGCTCTAGGAATCTCATCTAAAAAGAATAGTTTTTAGAGTACAGGTGGTTTTTGGTTACATGGATAAGTTCTTTAGTGGTGATTTCTGGGATTTTGGTGCACCTGTCAGCTGAGCAGTATATACTGTACCCAATATATAGCCTTTTATCCCTTACCCCCTCCCAACCATCCCCTCCTGCCAGTCCCCAAAGTCCATGTCATCATTCTTATGCTTTTGCATCTTCATAGCTTAGCGCTCACTTATAAGTGAGAACATACCATATTTGGTTGTCTATTTCTAAGTAACTTCACTTAGAATAATGGCCTCCCACTCCATCCAAGTTGCTGCAAGAGACATTATTTCATTCTTTTTTATGGCTGAGTTGTATTCCATGGTGTGTATTCACCACATTTGCTTTATCCACTCATTGGTTGATGGGCACTTAGGTTGGTTTCATATCTTTGCAAATGACATGAATAGACAATTCTCAAAAGAAGATATGCAACAACCAACAAACACATTAAAAAGTGCTCAACATTACTAATCATCAGGGAGTGCTACTCAGCCATAAAAAGAAACAAATAAGCTATAATGTCTTTTTTTTTTTTTTTTTTTTTTGAGACCGAGTCTTGTTGTGTTGCCCAGACTGGAGTGCAATGGTCTCGGCTCACTGCAACCTCTGCCTCCTGGGTTTAAGTGATTCTCCTGCCTCAGTCTCCCGAGTAGCTGGGATTACATGTGCCTGCCACCACACCTGGCTAATTTTTGTATTTTTAGTGGAGATGATGTTTCACCATGTTGGCCAGGCTGATCTTGAACTTCTGACCTCAAGTGATCCACCTGCCTCGGCTTTCCAAAATGCTGGGATTACAGGCGTGAGCCACCATCCCCAGCCTATAATGTCTTTTCCCATTGATTTTATAAAAAGTAAATTGCTTAAGTTCTGTAATTACCTTAGCTATCAAGACATTCTGGTGAAATTTGTTCTTTTGGTGAGGGAAGACCCTGGCTACTCTCTTTACCATTTGTACACATGAAATACCAGTAAAAATGTTTTTAGAGAGTCTGAAGAAATATATGTATTCTCTATTATCCAAACTCTTCCTATCTGAACTCAGAAACTTCATAGATTCAGATAATTTTTTAGATAAATGCCTTGTATCTAAATTGTTGCTATTTGCTGTCTAAACTGGTGGAATAAAACTGATTTAGTAATAAACTTTTCACCTCAAAGACCAAATCAATTTAGTTAGGGATAAATACTTGTGTTAGGTAATGCTAGCTTTTCTGTGTGATGGACTGTTCAAAGGATGAAGATGAAATGGAAATGCCTGTTTGAATTCAAAGAACTGATGAATCTCACATTCTCTGAGAAGCCCCTGCAGAGGTCTGTGCTTTAGCACCCTAGAGTTTCCTGAGGACTCATTGGGTTCGTAGGCCTTGGTGGGGCTGGCTAGAAGGGGGAATAGATCACAGTCACAACTCAGAGTGAAGGGAAGGTTTGCTCTCTGGAAATGGGCTTGTCAGAGCTGAAAGTTGGGATTTCCATGGCCACTAGGTGGCTTCAGTTACCTGCAAAGAAAGGTTCAAAACTTTCTCTGGGGTTGCTTTTCATACTTTAGGAAGATCATTCCATTTTTGCAGTATTTGTTTTCTGAGGGGTAGATGACAGAAGCAACCATAAAACTTAAAGTTTTTGAAGATTATCTAGTCTTACCTTCTCATTTTACAGATAAAGAATATTTAGAAAAACTTTCCCAAATTGGCTGAGCTCTATAGGGGCAGCATCAGAGCTAGAGCTCAAGTCTCCTGAGTCCTAGTCTAGTTCTTTAGCTGTTGAACCAGTGACAACAATCTATTTTTTTATTCCTCTCAAGCCACACGACAGGGTTGCATGTCACTGACTATACCTGAGTCCTGGAGACGATGTGTATTGGAATGTTGTGTTTTAGGCAGGTGGTGAAGTAGATGCTGGTAGCCATCTTATGGGCAGAACTGAGCAATGGTTGTATCTACTCCCAACCCAGTTAAGCTTTTAGATTAATGAAATGACTACCTGCCATGATCCACTGTTGGGAAGTTTTAAACATTTTTGTTCATTCTGAATAAGCCTAGACTCTAACATGCCTTATCTGTTATATACTTTATGTCCTTTTTTTCAGATGAATAGCAACATTTTAAAGTCTTTCTCTCATAATTTTTCTATTTTTGTTTACTTTTAGAGACAAGGCCTTGTTATATTGCCAAGCTGGATTCAAACTCCTGGGCTTAAGCAATTCTTTGCCTCATCAAGTAGCTGGGAGTACAGGCATGTGCCACTGTGCCAATTTATTATTTTTGATTAATATCTAACCTTTAGAACAGAGTAGAAAATACTTTAAAAAAATCAAAAGTTTCTTTAGAAAACCTAACAAACAAAAGTGAGTCAAACAAATCCATTATGTATCAACTCAAAAGAGCTTTTATGACGATGTTGAATTTTTTTGTTTTTCTGGCAAACTTAGGGAGGAAGCAAATACAGTATTCATCTCAGCTTCTTTTTATGACATGTTCACAAAAACTTACAAATTTAAAAAAATGGTGTGCTAAAATTATCCATAATTTGTATATTATGGCTAGTTTCCAGAGTAAAATAGACCTCAGGGAGACTAAGAGAGAAGGAAGAGTAAAAGAATGGGGAGGAAAAAAGATAATGAGAATAAAAACAGTGATAGAGAAAGAGCTAGTAAATGGGACAATTGGCTGCTTCTAGCTAAAAGTGAAGAGAAAGAGAGTACAAACCAGAGAGCCACTTGAGTAGGAGAGCATGTGAAGGAAGCTGTGATGGGAATACCTGGGAAAGAGGGCAAACGTGAATCCTAAGGGTAGAGAGGGAAAAGGATGAGGAAAGACCAGGGGCCACATTTTTTTTGCAAGACCTCTGATGGCTTCCCATATCAACTTTGTTTACTATTCTGTCCCCTGGATTGTCCTGTCTTCACTCCTGTGCCTCATTCCTAGTCTTCATCCAGCCAGCAGCCCAGCTCCATCTCTTGGTCCATTGTACCTCCCCAAGTGTTATTCATATGCTTATTACGGATATGCCAAGTGGTAGCTGGAATTCGGATTAAAAACAGTACTTAAAATGCTCTTAGAGCAGGATTTGCTTTGTAGTTAGGTCCCCAAAAGTGGTAGCTATTATAATAATTAGGCTTTTTCCCCTGCCTTAGTGGACCTTAACATTGGGAGTAGTTCTGTAAATACAAATCATGTTTGAAACATTTGAATTGAGTCTTTGAAGTAAAACTTTAGAAATAGATATATAGTTATTTTCTTAATGGTGTGTTGATGCTGAATTGAGTAAAAATGTAGTTGGTCAAGACTAACTCTACTGAAATTTAAAATTATGTCTCATTTTCTCTTCCTTATTGTAGTGATTTAAAGGGAGTGATAGTCACTCTGAGTGATGATGGTCACTTGCAGTGTTCATACCTGGGGACAGATCCTTCTCTGTTCCAAGCTCCAAATGTTGAATCTCGAGAACTAAACTATGATGAACTTGATGTAGAAATGAAAGAACTTCAGAAAATCATCAAAGATGTTAACAAATCACAAGGTATCTCGTTTGCAGCTTTTTATTATTTTAGTATTCATTGTGAAATTCACATTATCTTGTAGGTAGATGTTATTATGTATATTTATTAATTTTCTCCTCTAGGCTTAATTAAAGTCATATTTGTAAAAACAGTATTGCTCTTTAGCACACAAGGTCTTTATGTTTGCTTTGTATGTTATAGCTTCTGAAAACATATTTTAATTAAGAAAATGCTTTTGTTGTTAATGTTTCATGGACAGCACTATCTAGTTTTTTTCTTTACATGCTAAGAAAGGGAGAAGTACTTCTTTGGATGGTGGCTTTAGGCCTTGAGAAGAGCATTAAAGTTTAGAGTGGTCATTTATTAACTCTGATATTCCTGAAACAACTTTAGTTCTTCTTTTAAAAGAAAGCAAAGCACTTGAGCTACCATTTGTTACTAAAAATGTAGTCATTTGCAGCTTAGTGACATAATTTATGTTTGTAGTTAATTAACCATCCAAATGGTGTGTAGCTTGCAGTATGCTGATTTCTAATGACTCAGAGGCTGATGATATTTTCAGTTCCTGAGTTTTGAATAACTCAATATTATCTTACTTTGGGACTCACAAGGGTATAATTTTTTTGTAAATTAAAAGGAGAAACAAAACACCAATCCTGCAGTTTGAGTTGGACATGTGAAAAGCATTACTTCAAGTTCCCTTTTCAGGGTCAGGTAAAAGTATTTTTTTAATGAGAAAAAATATGGACTATTTTCACATAAAAGAAATGTTAAAACAAGTAGGAATAATAAAAGAAGCAGAGCATCAAAAGCCAACCAAAACAACAGAGCCAATCTTAATCCTGATCCAATCATTTTACTAGATTTATGTACTTTTGAGTCTATGTTACCAACATTGTATTCCTCTGGTGAATTGAGATAATATATTTTAAAAATACAAATATTAAAATAAAGTTATTATGCTTTGGTTTCACACATTCTTTTAGAAAGTTTTGAGAGTAAACCAGTGAAGTTCAGGTCTTTCAAGTACCTACAATTACTTAAAAACCTATTTGTTGTCAGCACTGCCATGTCAAATAGAGAGTGGTTAAAACTGAATGTGTCATACTGCAGTATACAATTTTTTTTTCAATTTTTGTTACTAGCAATTTTGGGATTAATAGAATTATAAGTCTTGTTTTGTTATTTAAAAATATAGTTGGGAAAGAGTGACATAGGCATGAAACATGAAATTTCCAGAGTTCATTAAATAATATGGCTTTCATTTCAAGTTTTGTCCTGAGATTTTGCCTTTTCCACAGTAATGTGCCAATAATATTTTGATTAACATTAATTGAATATGAAATTTCTCAGAAAATCCCTTACAGCTAAAAGTTATTTCTTGGTGGTTATAGTGATGACTTTGGGTGAGAAAGTTTAGGCTCTTTTACTTGTCATTACCTTGATCCTTCAGTATATCTTAAAATAACTGCTAATTAAGTTAGGGATACACCCACAGACTTAGGTGCAAAGTGCATGATTTACATAACCTTGATTTTTAATTAATGTTTGAAGTTCCTTGCTCCTTCTACGCCACCATCATTTAGTTTTATTTCTGGGAAAGAAACAAAGGGAAACTTTTTAAACTGAGAGGTATTTAGAACATTTTATTTCTAGATATGGAAAAAAAATTAGTATCTTGTACCCTTATAAAACCATGGTATATTTGTTTATTAAAATACCTGTAATTATATAAAAGCACAAAATTGTTTTATTACAGTTTTAGCTTCTCTTTATTATGAGAAGTTAAAACACTGAACTTTTTGATGACCCCATTATTCATTTTAATGTCACTTATTTTAGTATGGAGGCTTTAACTTACAAAAAATGTTCATAGTCTTGTGGGTTATGTTCAGTATTTAAAGCTTTTAAAAGTGTTTTCAAAGGAAGAGTTGCAGCAAAATTTAAAGCCAGTTTAAAGAGTACAGTTTGTTGTACACATGGTGTATATTATCTACTGTAATAAAAGTGTTTTTGAAGCTGATTTTATGTGTATAAGTTATAAGAGGAATGTATGTTGTAAGCATGAAATCATAGTAATAATTTCTGTATGGCTCATGGATTCTGAAGCTTTTCATACTCAACTCATTAATGTGAATCCTGCCTAGTATTTTTGTTACTGGTAGTCAACAACATCTACTGGTAGGAACTTTCAAAGACAGAATTTTATTTATGATTTAGATAGTTGATCATGTTGTCTGCCTGGTGTGAGTATGAAGGACTGGGTGCAACATTGAGATAGGTGTCCATACAGCTGTGTCTTCAGAAAGGGACAGATAGCAGTAAGACGTGGGGATATAAACGAAAGTCTGCACCCCATTTGAAATGTCCGGGATAACTAAGCTGATGATACCACTGAATAGTAGCATCATTTGTATTTTGTGACATTGTTCATTTAGGATTCTGTCTGGCTGCATGTCACTAGATACCCAAGTAAGATAGAGGTTTCTTTCTTTCTCTTGCAAAAGAAGCCCAGTGATGGGCAGTCCAGGGTTGGCTTGGCAGTTCCACAGTCATCAGGGACTCTTGATTCCTTCTATCTTGGGGTCATATATTGGTCCAGCATGGCTTTTGGAACTCCTGCCCTCACATCTGTTGCTGAGTCAGCCCCCTTAAGGAGCTTTCTTGGAAGCCACACCCTGAATAGCTCCTACTTATATCTCACCGGCCACTCCAAGCTGCAAAACTGGCTGGGAAATTACATGACTTAGCTGAGTACTTTGTTGCTTAGCATAAAGTTGGGCTTTAAGTAAAAAAGAATTGAAGAATGGTTATTGGGATGGCCAATGAATAGCCATTTGTACTCTCATTAAGTTATGGAAATTCCCATTCCAAATTGTGCAGTTTGGTGGGAATGCCCGATAGCAGTTGTGGGCAGTTCCTTTTTTTGTGAGACAGCTGATTCGTATTTTCAGTCAGCCATCCTCGGAGTGTGGGGGATGTTTCCTCTCAGGGTCACAGGGTGATCTCAGCAATTCTAGGTGTTATGTGCAGATATGATTTCTAGGGAAGAATCATCAGGCTATTTCTCCCGAGTCTCTCCTCTTATTAGGGAGGAATAGCTTTCCCAGAAACATGTGCCAGCTCTCTCCACTCCCAACTTCCCTTACCTTCCATCTGCCAGGATTAAGTCCCATGTTCATGCCTAAAACAACAAATGGTCAGTGGAAGGAAATCACCATGATTGGATTTGACCCTGGAGCCTGGGAGGGGTGACTTTCTCTGAGATGAAGGTGAATAGCTCAACAAAATTAGGGCTCCAATACACAGAGGGAGGAGGGAGGAATGCATGTTAAGTAGGCAGCCAATAGTTTGAGATATATATTGTGTATATATATATATATAAAAATACATATGTAATTAAAAAATTTT
The DNA here is from genome assembly GCF_008728515.1 of Papio anubis. Taxonomy (NCBI): domain Eukaryota; kingdom Metazoa; phylum Chordata; class Mammalia; order Primates; family Cercopithecidae; genus Papio; species Papio anubis. The sequence goes on from NC_044979.1 coordinate 103,451,275, forward strand.
TTTTGTTTAAGATCTTTGTTGATACTATGAATAAGTATCTCATTATGCAATATAACATGTTAAAATTATGAAAATAACATATATATGGTAAAAATAATTCAGTACTAGAAGGATAAATAATGAAAGGTGAATCTTTGTTCAACCCAAGATCCTAGTTCCACTCCTTAAAGGCAATCCTTATCAAGAGTTTTTGTGTATTCTTCTAGAAAATATTCATGTTTATGTAATTGCTTTGACACAAATATGTGCATTTTAGACACATTGTACTGCATCTTGCTTTTTAAAAATTAGTAGACATATTTTGGAGTTTTTAAAATATCAGCATGTAAAGATGGACAACACTCTTATTTATGACTTTGGGACACTGCATAGTACAGATATACCATGATTTATTTAACAATTAGCCTGTTAATAGATATATAGATATTTAGGTTGTTTTCATTTCTGAAAAAATAACTACTAACATTAGAGACCTCCTTGGGCATGGTTATGGTTATTAGATACATTCTTGGGAGTAGAATTAAGTCACAGGATATGTACATTTTACACTTTGATAGTTCTAGCCAACTTACCTTCAAAAGGGCTGTACTGATTTGGGCTTCCACTTGTAGTTAAAGAGAGGGCATTGAAATTCCTAATGCTGGTCAGTCAATGGCTCACGTCTTAGCTAATATCTTCAGAAAAAGACAATATTGTTTACCATATTTTAGAGGGAAAGAATTAGCATCAAGCTTCTAATACTGTAATGCATTAGTTTTTTCAACTCGTGAGTATGTTTATGGGGTTGTTTTTTATATGTGGTATAGACACACCTTTAAAGAAAAACTATATACAGAAGGTTTTACTTTATGATTAAATACTTTTTCTTTTTTTAAATCACAGGTGTTTGGCCCATGACTGAGAGAGAAGATGACTTGAACGTTTCTGTCGTGGTTTCTCCTAACTTTGATTCAGTTTCTGTAGGTGTACTTGCAGATTTTAAAGGGGTTTATAATAGTGGTAAACTCTGATGAATTAGGACCAAAATGCGTTGGTTTAAAGTTTGGTCCTCCAAGTAGACACTTCAGGGAGGATAACAAATTGTAGGCCTTGTTACTTTCTAGATAAAAACATCAGTAGGGATTTGGGCAGGATTTCTGTTTTAAAAAGAAGTGGAGTTGTGGGGGAAGAGAGAGCAGTAGAAGGGCTTCTTGCCCTAGTCTGAATCCTACTTAAAAAATTTTTTTTTCAAACTTTCATAGTACCATAGCATTGACATAATACTAATGTAGCTGAATAATACTGACCCTACTACCAGATTTTTGTTGGAGATTCAATGAGATAAGGTTTGTGAGTGGCCTAGCTCAAGGTTTGATGATTTCTAGTCTTCAATACATTATGGTGGTGGTGGTGGTGGGGTAGCTTAAGAGTATACAGTGGGTCCAATACTTACTTTTCCCCCTATTTCTATCTGTGTGACACAAGACAAGGTACTTAATTTTCTTAGTCTCAATTTTCTCATCTGCAAAATGGGAATAAATAATAGAATCTACTTTGTTGAATTACATTTTACTTCTTTCAATGTTATAATAATCATCAACATCATCATAATCATTATCATCATCACAACCATCTATGTCCATGAGTTGTCTTGTTCACTACTGTATCCTTAGTGCTTGCCAAATAATGAGTGCTCAATATACATTTGCTCTATGAATGAGTGAATTAATACAACAGAAACAGAAAGGATGAAAGGAGGACTATTCTTGATTATATTACTTCATCTCCTCACTTAGTTTTCTATAAGCACTTGTTAGGATGTGATTGATTATGTCTCACTGACTGCCGTTTATCTGTGTTTCTACCAACAGATGATCAATTTAGGAAAGTGGTTGAATTCACTCATTTTACCGTATTTGGAGTTTATATCATATAATTCTGCTTGGAAAGTGTCTTCATTATTTAGGTATCAGAGCATACTTTAAAACATATCATGAGTGTCAAAAGATTAATTTTAGTATAAACAACCAATCCAATTTGTGATAAAAATCGCATTAACATTGGATAGTATAGTAAATTGGGTACACAAAAAAGTAGGACTATATATGAAAGAAACATTCACTCAGCTGAGTCACATAGTAGAGGCACTGTTTTAAACATTGGCCATTCAGCACACACCATTTTTCATTCTACCTGAAGGGTGTAGTCTAAGTGGAACATTTCTGCTTAGTTAGCTGACAAATATACACGTATTTTCTTGCTGTGGAAATGACTTTTTTTTTTTTTTTCCTTTGGGCAACTTATATAAGTTTTTATAGGTTCTCTTCAACATAGGCTGTTTGGAATGAGGAATTCCCTTTCGGTTTTTTAGGAACTTTTAGTCTTTGTAGGAAAATGCCTTATGTAGTAGCACTATGTTATAATGTATATTTCCCTATTGGTAACCCTGAATGCTATTTCCTGTTAAGTAGGTGTCTCTTTCCAGCTTCATTTTCCCTGTGTTACTATTTTTTCTTTCTTAAGAGATTTCTTGAGAGTATCATATTCATCTCATTGGAAAACATTAGCCCTATAATTTATGTGGCTTTGGTGCCATGACGTCTTCTTATAGCCATTTCTTTCTTGCTATAGTTTTATGTTCCCAAAGGACTGCTGTCCTTGAAGTGTCTAGGTGTTTAGTCATGGATTGAAATGAGCAGGAAACAGGAGATGTTGATTTCTTTTCTAGATCTGTGGATAGCTAAATGTAAAATATTTCCTGGATTTTAGATATTATTAGAGCACAAAGCCTAGATTAATAGTTTACTTTGAATCGTTATTATGAAAACACACATCTCAAAAAAAAAATATACTTTATATTAGAATGGAGTCTTTCTTAGAGGAGATAAGCACTGGTATCCTGTCTTCCTGATTGAGAAGCTGGATCATAGTTTAAATATGGTTTCCTGTGGAGCCATAAGTAGAACATGGATCTCTCAATTTTGAATTCTACCCATGCCCATTACATCATAGGATCCCCATTGCTTGGAAGTGGCTTAGTTTTTCCTAGTTAAAAATACTTCAAGTAAAAAAGTACAATGGATCATATTCATTGGTTGGATAGAGACATAATTTTTATTGGTCCCAAGAATTCATATGGATATTATTAGAAAATATGTTTATTGTTAGAAAAATACTAATACCCTTTAGTATTATTCTATCATAGAGCATTTTCCCCTACCAATGTATCGCTTTAAAAAATTAGTTATAAGTGATAAGGGAAGTGTTTTATGTATTATACTATGTATTATTTAAGAGGAGGGAGCAGGTAACGCAAGCTGATGCTCAAAGAATGCCTGTTGAATTAGTTTATGATATGCACTGGTTAAAAAAAAAGGTCCCCTTCCCTCCCCTCCCCTTCCCCCTCCCCTTCCCCCTCCCCTTCCCCCTCGCTCTGTGCCCAGGCTGGAGTGAAGTGGCACGATCTTGGCTCACTGCAACCTCTGCCTCCTGGGTTCAAGCGATTCTCCTGTCTCACCCTCCCGAGTAGCTGGGATTACAGGTGCGTGCCACCATGCCAAGCTAATTTTTGTACTTTTAGTAGAGACGGGGTTTCATCATGTTGGCCAGGCTGGTCTTGAAATCCTGACCTCAAGTGATCCACCCACTTCAGCCTCCCAAAGTGCTAGGATTACAGGCATGAGCCACTGTGCATGGCCCACTTTTATTTTATCGGTATAAGGCCACTCATATATCATTAGTTGCATGTCTTAGATACATGTTATTAATCAGAATGATACATACCTTACGCAGGGTGAAAATACAGGGACCTGAAAGAATGGCATAATATTTTTCTGGGACATAAAGGGAGGTCTTCTTCTATGCAATGTAAATAACAAGTTAATAGAATTAATACTTTCAATATTTAAGTAAATTTGGGAATCGAGTGGTTTGATAAAATATGTGACCTTTTCTTTCCCTTTTAGGGGATGAGTTTTTAAATATTAGCTTATGACTTTCTGGACGAAGGCATCAAAAAAGCCAGATTGTCTCTTTTAGTCTGTCTTTAGAGTAATACATCCTTTATAGTTCCCTATTTTGATAGCAGGAAATATACATTGCATCCTTTGTGTTCACTCACTGCTGTGTAATATTGAAATCATTCTTTCTTGCCTTCTCAATTCTGTGTTTACAGCAAGCGACTGATGTTGAGGTGGGAACTGACCTTGTCCCTTCTGTCACAGTAAAGGTATTGTACCAGATTTTAGACTGTAATGTGCAAACAATATGATTCATTTAATCTCACCTGTCACTGTTGATAACTTGTAAGTAGCTTACAGAAATGTAAAATAAACACTTGGCATTTGTAGATTTTTCCCCAGCCTTGAGTAGTGAATAGAAAACCTTTACTGTTACTTGCAAATATAAAACTGATCATTGCATTTATAGCAATATGTATATAATATAAATAATTATTATGAGGTACTCGCACCATTATTTAAATGTGTAGCATGATTCAGGCTTTTTTCGTTGGAAATAAAGTTAACATTTTAAATCTGCTAAAGGAATTGTGTCATCACCATTCATAATAGACCAATCAAGTAGCATCATATATAATATACTGTGAATTGATATTGGAGAAGCACGGGGATGCTAATATCTTTCTTCTACCTATGATTATGTGTGTGTTTGAAAAGAATTTCCAGCCATCTCTCTGCCATAACTTTAAGTGGATGTATTTACAGCAAGAAAATATTAAATGAAGATGCCACAAAGTTAGAGTTGTAACAAATTGATAGTCCTGGAAAACAGAGTATTAAGGATGTGGTTTTGGTTAAGATTTTTAGTCCTGTCATTGTAGAAATTTAGAACTAGAACTTAAATGTAGAACCTTCTTAAAGCATTTAGATTAAAATATGGTAATCATTCAGCACATTATTAAGCTGAAAATATTTATCACTGCCCAGACCTCGGAAGCAAGGAAAGGTTGTGGATTTTGGCAATTCACTTAGTCGAAACTTGGATGGGGCTTTATATTTTCTTAGATTATGGGTTGCTGTCCTTGGAGGAGCTTGACAGGGCACCAAGCTTTACCAATTGTGTTCGCTTACACTGGAACCAGCGGGTGGCCCAAATGTGGAGATCTTTGGTCGAACTTGAAGGGAGCTGAATCTTACAACAGTTTCTTAAGCTAAGTTTTTTGGATTCTTGCCACTGGAAACAAGGGTGGTCTTTCCCCAACCTCCTTTCCCCCAGTCCAATCAAAGGCTCTATCTCATTAATACTTCTGAATCTGTAAAGGCATTAGTGGCAAGAAATCAAACACTTAAGAAAAAGAAATAACTGTCGAGTTCCAGGAATGATTTGTACTTTCGTATAGGGACACCTCTTTTATATCTATCACTGATAACGTTCAGACACATACATGTAATAATTTAGGAGTGCACTGTTAATTGCGATAAGAGATCTTGTACCTTAACTAGAAAACATTGCTCATGCTAATTGTACCCCCAGCCAACCAGGAGTTAGCACCATAAGTAAACATACCTTTCCTTCCCATGCAGTTCTTAAGCTTTCATGTGTAGTAGCCACTTTAAAATAATGGCATGACATTACTGGAAAATTCTCCTTCATTCGTGGAACTTCCTATATTTGAGGATACTTAAGTCACAACTGTCTTTCTCAGTGCCATTATAAAAGTAAGAGAAAGAATGCAACAGGCGAGGGTTGCAGAAAATTGGCAGGACTCACACAGTGGACACAATGACTTCCTGATCCTGTCTGACAGTTTCTATACAAATTTCTACTATAAATCTCTCCTTATGACCTTTTATAACAACAGCAGCCAAGTTATATAACCATGCAAGTTTCCATCATAATAAATCCTGTTAATTGAGAAAATTTTTCCATGCGTTCCAAGTGAATGAAGATGTGGCTACCTTGAGTATGTGTGCATAATGCGTCACCATCTATTCCAGGCAACTAGGCAGAGTGGTTGTTCATACCTGGCCTTTGGCATCATATTTATATATCTAGTATAAAAATTTCGTATTATATTTCCTAAGGGTTATATTTCATAAGAGGCAGAAAATAGCATGGAAAATTCTTGTATCAATGTTTTCTCCTTAATATTCTATAATTATTTTCCTGTTAAAATGTAAAACTTACAATCTAGCCACGTCTTTAACTCTTTTTTGGCTCAAACACAACTATTCTTTGTTACTGTTATTGTTTTCGTTACCTAACTCCTTGATTTGTATTTTGACAGGGCCTAGCCCATTGTTGGGGTTCAATAAATATGTGCATGAGAGCTATCATGATTGTGCATCTAAACCAAATGCAAACCCTTCTTGTTACAATGTAAAATTCTGTGATTATTGTCTAAGTAGACATCATTGTGCCAGGAAAAGTCAGACTGCTTTTTTTCAAATGAGTTATTACTACTTAAAGGAATTTTCATTTTTACTTAAAACTGAGCTCTCATGAGACTTTCCTGGTCACTATTTTCAACTCTCTAGTTGGATTGATGGCTTTGCACATGTTATTTACCTTCTCTGAACCTCTATTTTTTAACTGTAAAATAGGGATACTTTTTCATTTGCAGAGTTATTTTGAGTCTTAACCACAGTTGGTTAAAGGCATGAGCTCTGGATTCTGGCAGATAGCAGTTAAATTGTGGTTCTTCCACTTACAATCAAAGTGGCCTTGGGCAAATTACTTAGCATCTCTGAGCCACAGTCTTTTGTAAAATGGTTTATGATGGTACTTGTCAAACATTTTTATAAAGAGTAAATTAAATAATAGAACATAAATAATTTGTTAGCATGGTTCCATGAATATAGAAAACTGCTAATGTTTTTTAATCATTAATATTATTAATTTTATTTTAAAATATATGTGCAGACTAGTATTATATTATTGTAATAGTAGAATATTTAAATTATGTCCTGTTTGTTTAATGGACTAGCTAGTTGAAAGAAAGTTGTTTGTAGCACTTGGATGGTGTCTTCTTGCCATAATAACCATCAGGGTTTTACTAAAAAGGTATTATGTTTACAATGGCCAGACATCATCAAGGAAGTTTAGTTTGTGGCATGATGATTCCCTATGTATTCCCAGGATTTACGAAGTAAAAATTGAGGATTCATTGTTCATTGTGTTTATCATATTTAATTGCATCAATAGTTGTCTTAAGAATTTTCCTTTGCAAGTCAAAATTTTTATGTTTTTAACTTATTTTTAAGTTGTGCAGAATACTCACATCACTCAAAATTAATACATTTACTGAATCTAATTATATGTACATAATTTTTGTGGGGCAATTGTATATTCTTGTGTATATAAAAATATTATATATATTTAATCAAGGAAGAGGTGATACCTGCTTTTTATTGAAAAGAAACTTCAAAACTACTTTTCTTAACAATAAGAATGGTCCTTGAATTATGTTAGTTAATGTATGTATCTGTCTCATATAACGAAGTCTAGTAACTAGACTGAACTGCTGTATAGAAAAGGTACCATATAGAATGGTGATTTATTTATTTTATTTTATTTTTTTTCTCATGACGTATGAGTCACCATGATAGAACATTTTAAAATAGCTTTATTTAGATATAAGTTAGATACTATGTTATTGACTTCTTTAAAGTTACAATCCAATGATTTTTAGTATAATATATTTACAGAATTTTGCAACTATCACAATTTAATTTTAGAACATTTTATGCCCCCTAAAGGAAAGGCCATACCTGTTAGCTTCCATTCCCCATCTCTCTCATCCCTAAGCAACTCCTAATCTATTTTATTTCTCTATAGATTGCCTATTCTATACTTTTCATATAAATGGATCCTACAATATGTGGTTCTTTGTGACTAGACTTTTTTCACTTAGCATCATGTTTTCAAGGTTCACCCATGTTGTGGCATATAAATGAAATAATGCACTTACATTTGTTATCATGGTTCCATGAATATAAAAAACTGCTAATGGTTTTTATCATTAATATTATTCAGAATGTATTTAATTTCTTTTATTGCTGAATAATATTTCATTGTATGAATATATCACATTTTGTTTATTCATTCATTGTGATGGGAATTTGGATTATTTCTGCTTTTTGGCTATTAGCATATTGTTGCTGTGAACATTTGTGTATAAGATTTTGGGTGGACATATGTTTTCATTTCCCTTGGTATAGAATTGTGAAGTTATATGTCAAATTTATGTTTAACCTTTGAAGAAACTGCCAAACTGTTTTTAGAGTAGCTGTACCAATTTACATTTTCACTGGCAATGTATGAGGGTTCCAGTTTCTCCACATCATTGCTGTGTTATTGTCTGTCCTTTTCGTTATAGCCATTTTATTGGGTATGTAGTAGTATCTCATTGTGGTTTTTAGTTTGTATCTCCTTCAAAACTGAGGATGTACATGTTGCCAATCTTTATTCTTTTGAGTAAGGTCTGTTTAACTTTTTTGCACAGTTTCTACTTGATAGAATATTTTAATCTATTACTTACTGTATTATGTTTTGTGATTACTCATTTTTTCCTCAGGTAATATTTTCTAATTATTTGCTAGCTATTTTTAAGTAGTTTTGAATAAAATGTAATTTTCTATTGATCACAGTTTCTGTTTCCTTAGGTCACGCTGCAGAATAGAGTGATATTGCAAAAAGCCAAATTATCAGTCTACGTGCAACCACCATTAGAATTGACTTGTGATCAGTTCACCTTTGAATTTATGAGTAAGTTTTTTGTTTTGGCTGAAAGTCTACCATGGTGTGAATGTAAAAAAAAAATACTAGTTTGTTAATTTAATGGCTATTATTTCTTGTCTGAATGGTGAGATTGGGATCATCCCATAATCAATGATTGTGTTGTTTTGCTTATAGCATCTTAGCATCAGTGTGAACATTCAATCAATGATTGTTGGGACAAATTAATCTTTTAGGATTACAGATTTCTAGGTGCTTTTCTGAACTTGTTGTACCTATAATTGTTTTTGATTTATTTATTTATTTTTGAGACAGGGTCTCATTCTCATTGGCCCAGGCTGGAGTGCAGTGGCACGATCATGGCTTACTGCAACCTTGACTTCCCGAGTTCAAGTGATCCTCTCACCTCAGCCTCCTGAATAGCTGGGACTATAGGAAAACACCACCTGGCTAATTTTTTGTATTTTTAGTAGAGACGGGGTTTCGCCATGTTATCCAGGCTGGTCTTGAACTCCTGGGCTCAAGCAATCTGCCTATCTCGGCCTCCCAGAGTACTAAGATTACAAGCGTGAGCCACCACTCTTGGTCTGTTTTTAAATACTAAAATTTAGAAGGCTTTATTTATTGGTGTTTCTTTATTGATCTATTTGTTGAATCAGTAATGTTTGAAGAACTAATGTGGACTTTGGAGTTTGGCCTGAGTTTGAGTTACACTCACTTGATGTGTAACCTTAGGCAAAAACTACATTGGTAATCACTTGGAGCCTCATTTATTTTAATCTGCAAAAAGGGGGTAATGATATTTGTCTTACAAGGTTGTTTTGAGGATTTAATTAAAAAGTAAATCTATAAAAGGTATTCATAATAATGCTTAAAATAGTAGACATGTCATTAATGGCAACACTTAGTAAGCGTTCTTTGTGTGGAATCTCTTACTCCCAACCATTTACATCCAAATTGTCATTAGTCCTGTTAACATAATCTGAATTACCTTTCAAGTCTTTTTTCTTTTTTTGTTTACTATAGCTTTTCTGCTAAGGCTTCTATCTCTTATTCATGAAGTCAAGAACATATCTTTCTTTGTTTGCCTCCATATAACCAACTCATAGCTGAGTGCCTGCCATTAGTAGGAATTCAACAAATCTTTGTAGAATGAATGAATAAATGATTGAGTGAAGTAACTTCATAGGTGATACCCAGCCATTTAACTTTTGCTTGCATTTCTGATTTTGTGCAACACTTCCAATTTGTCTTTCTAAAACACATTCTGAGTAACTTACTTTTTCCAGTTAAAAATCTCTTATGGCTCTGTAATACAGGCTGGGGGCCAAATATGTTAACACAGATGAGCATGCACAATCTGTTAAGTGACTACTGTGTAACAGCATTCAATCCCCCTCATCCATTTTCTCCTTCAGTCTATGTTCTACCCATCATAAATTGCTATTTTCCTCCCAAATTCTCTTGCCCTTTTGTGTACCGTTTTCTTTGTTCATTCTGTCTGTTCCTCGAAGTAAAGAACAGCAGTGGTGTAGAATGCCAGTTTCTTTGTATCTTGTTCTGGAGTCAATTCCTAGTAGCTGTGTTACCTTAGGCAAGCTTCTTTTTTTGTTTTTGTTTCTGTTTTTGAGACAGAGTCTCACTCTGTTGCCTGGACTGGAGTGCAATGGAGCAATCTCGGTTCACTGCGAACTCCACCTTCCAGGCATCACCATGCCCAGCTAATTTTTTTGTATTTTTAGTAGAGATATGGTTTTGTCATGTTGGCTAGGCTGGTCTCGAACTTCTGGCCTCATGTGATCCGCCCACCTAGGCCTCCCAAAGTGTTGGGATTACAGGCGTGAGCCACTGTGCCTTGTCTTAGGCAAGCTTCTTAATCTCTCTATATTCCAGTTTTCTCATGCATAAAAAATGAGGATAATAATAGTATCAACCTCACAGGTTTGTTGTGAAGATTTAATGACTTACTTCATGTAAAATGCTTATGACAGTACCTGGCATGTGGTAAGTGCTTATTAAATTTTAACTGTTGTTAATAACAATTGCCCCAACTTATGTAATTTATATTATTTTTATATTGCTTATAGCACCAGATTTGACTAGAACAGTAAGCTTTTCTGTTTATCTGAAAAGAAGTTATACACCATCAGAATTGGAAGGAAATGCTGTTGTTTCTTATTCCAGACCAACAGGTAAGCATACAGGCTTAATCATTCCTTTAAGTTGTTGGAGTTATGAGTAAAATGCTTACGCATTTAAGATGAGAAAACATACTGTGAAATATAATTAAATGAGAAAATGTTATTTTCTATTGTTAAGTAAAATCATATGTTTTCATTACTTTTATGTGTTATGAGTAGTTCGTGACAAGTCTATTTAGCTGATTTCCATATGTAATGTTTGGTTCCCTCTTTTCAGTTAATAGCAAATCTGATACATTTTTATTCCTAATAGAAGAATGTTATCTAGTCAGACTTCATTTATTTGAACTAAAGGCTAGTATTGATGCAGGATTTTTGCTCCTTAGTTTAGCTAAATCTATGTTCTTATTTCATGACCAGGAAGAATTAGGCATGTGGACACAGTGAAGAGTGAGGAGGGTGGAATTTTTTAAGCGGCTTTCCACCTCACAAATTGAATACCGGGGCTCCCACACAGGAGCTGATGAGGCCAGGCTCCTCCCCTGCATAGCCATTTTTGGCTATTATGCTTTTCTGTAATTTAAAAGACAGAATTTAAAAGATTACTAGTCATTGGTATTGGTTGAAAGTGAATTAGAAATTAACATTGAGAAAGTCTGCAGAATGCCAAGAGAAGCAAAAAGAGACATTATCAATAGTATTATCTACTTAAATTATTATAAAAAAGAGGAACTGAGGCCGGGCGCAGTGGCTCAAGCCTGTAATCCCAGCACTTTGGGAGGCCGAGACGGGCGGATCACTAGGTCAGGAGATCGAGACTATCCTGGCTAACACGGTGAAACCCCGTCTCTACTAAAAAATAGCCCGGCGAGGTGGCGGGCGCCTGTAGTCCCAGCTACTCGGGAGGCTGAGGCAGGAGAATGGCGTAAACCCGGGAGGTGGAGCTTGCAGTGAGCTGAGATCCGGCCACTGCAGTCCAGCCTGGGCGACAGAGCCAGACTCCGTCTCCAAAAAAAAAAAAAAAAAAAAAGAGGAACTGGATTGACTTTAAAGGGGAAAGTTAAAAGAAAATAAATTCAAAAACTAACTGGAAATATTAATATTATGTATTTTTCCCTTTATTGAGTCTTTTTTGCTGTTTGGCTAGATCATATATCTTTACTTTTTTTTTTTTCCACATTTACACTGGAATAACACATTCTCATAGACTTCTGAGAATGGAAATATAAACAAATATATTGTCGGATTTCATTTATTTATGTCATACTCTTCAATTGTGAATTGACTTGTGTTTGACTGGAGAGTCATTTAAGTCATCTGTGAGAATCTTGAAATTTTAATTTGTATTTTAAGCAGTTATGTGTCAAATTTGTGTTGTAACTTTACCACAGATAATTTGTTGCATTCTTTTTCCCGTACCCCTTTTTGCATTGCCTGTGATGGATAGATCGAAATCCTGATGGTAAGTGTAAAGATAATTTAGAAAAAAATGAATTGCAGAACTGAAATTTGGTTGATGAATTGAATTGGTATTATACCATGAATGAACTCTTCTTATGGACTGCTCTTTTAACTAGAAAAACTTCTTTAGGATGATACAGTGCCTTGATTCTGCTATGGAGAGCATAGTAGATGTTTCCACAGAGACTTGTCATTGTTAGTTGTTTCAGAGTCATGAGAAAGAATGAAATTAGGAGTAAGAATAGAATGTCTTTTTTGAAAAATATTAAAGGTGTCGTTGACAACTTATTTCTGCAAGTCACCGGTTATTTAGCTGCATGCTCTGTTGTTTTACTCAAAAGAAAGAAAGAGTTTTAAAAAAGGGTATTTGTCACTGAATTCTAAATTGTGTTTTTCTACATGCTCCTAGAGATTCACCTCTCTGTGATAAGAATGGTGCGTGTGTTCGCTCTGTGGGCCTATTCCTTGTCTTGTTTAGAATTTGTAGGGGAATGTTATCAAAGGTCTGACCCCCTCTAACTTGCTTGGGTCAGTGTTGTTACTCACTTTGTTTTCCCCAGATATTTTGCTTGACTCTCCTATAATTCTGATCATAATATGAGCTTAATTAAGTTTGTTCCTTAGGTTCTACTTGTAGGTTTTGAGCTTTTTGAGGGCAGGGGTCAAGCACTCATCTTTGAATTGCATACTAACAGAGTACATAGCAGGCACTACAAGTATCTCTGATTATTTTTCCTCTTAGATATAGACTTAATGTGGTAGCTTATCTTTACAAGTTATTTTAAGATACATTTTAGATAGCAATATTAATTAGTAATAATTAAATAAATATAATGAAATGACTTAAAGATAGTGGCAATATTTACTCATGCATTTTGGGTGATGCCAACAACCTGAGTTGCATAGCATATGTCATCTTGATATCTGGAAGATATATATATATATATATGTATTTATATGATAAGTGTTTTAATAGAAGTAAATGATTAGCTTAATAACACAAAGTATACTTGTCCAATTAGACTTTGGGTCATTAACAAATAACCTGATAATAATGAATATTTACATTTTAATTAGCTAGATTGCATGTAATTTTTAAGATTTTGGACTGAATTTTGTAAAATATCATATTATTATTTAAATGATTAGTTTTAAGTTTAAAAAATCAGTTAAGGTTATTGTTCAAAGAAATTTATTCCTTCTTACTGTAAATTCAGCCCAAACTATGAGGAAAAAACCCCACAATTTATAGAAATTGCAGCGTTTCAATACAAAGTGAAAGCTGGTTTTAATAATCTCTTTGATATATTTTAAAATTATAATTAAGCTTTAGGGAGTGGAGTTGAAATATTCAATGGCACCTAGTAGGCAAGAAAATAATATGTTGCCACTTAGATCTTACTTACACACAAGGCTTCATATTTCAAAGACTGATCCATTTTATTGTCTCGATCTGTTCGGGCTGTATTGCAGATAAGCAGTTCTGCTTTTATATGTGGAAAAAGAGAGGCAAACGAGGTTTTATGTTGTCCCATAAGGGTTAGTCTCCATTATTTCTGCATTAAAGTTACATGATGTGGGCAGTGTAAAACATGACTGCAGATGAAGCACAGTACGTAGCCAGACATAACAGGAAGGAATCAAGGAAGTTCTGGCTACCAGACATTGCTACTGCTTTGGGGTTCCTTGTTTTCAATATGAAATTACTCTAGCAGGCCCCTGGAAAGCGTTCTAAAGGCATTATATAGCTGTGTAATATATAGGTATAGTTATTTTATTCATATATACATATTTTTTAATGTTCTTTTTTCTTTTATTTCTTTAAAGCACATTTTGGCTTCCAATTTGACAGTAATACTGGGATTTTGGGGTGTGCCAGATGTAATTAGAAGTCTCTTCCTGGAAATAAAATATTCTGTTTGAGCTGGTTTTGATGAGAATATTCTTTCTGAGTGTTAAATAATTTTGTGATTAATTGCACCACAATTAATCACAAAATTAATTGGATAGTAGTTACAACTATCCATTTCCTCTAGTAGGTTAGAAAGGAAAGTGTTTGAAGGAGAGGTGATTATATCTGGTAAAAAGAACTGCAGAACAGTCAGTCTGATAAATGACTAGGCCAATATTGGAGTAAAATAAATGACAAAAGTTTCTTTTCTCTCAGCGTAACACTCAGAGAATTCAATAAGCCAGATATGGAGACTACTTTGCCAACTATAGAGAGAAAATATTGCTGATGGTAGGCAAAGTTAGGAACAATTAGTCTCTTTCAACTAAGTTGAAAGCTGTTCTACTAGCAACTGTGAAAAGTCTCTAAATACATGTAGTTCTTTTCCTTCTTTATTACAAACACATACACCCACACATGCCTCTATTAGTCTTTGGCTTCAGGTTCTTAGACACAATTACAGCCTGAAGAGTAATTGGTAGCCAAATTTACACTTCAGGTTTCCTAAGAAGGTGTAAATCCCAGTAGAAATGTGCCTCTGATAAACCCCATGTCTAAAAACTAGAGATTGTATTGTAAAATCCTTGGATTTTAATTTGATAGTAAGTGTTATAAAATAGTAGCTTTCTAATTTTTCTTCTAAGGGATGGTTTCCGTAGACTAGTTTTTTTTAAGGGTTTCATAACTCTTTTTTTCTCCTTAATGGTAAAACTTTTCAAGCTGCCATCATTTAAAAAATAGCCATAATCATTTTATTAAGTATGAGTGTCATCATTTTTCAAAGTAATGTTTTCCAAATGTCCTATGAAACAGGCTTATAATTCCTGCAGACAAAAGATATTCTGGAGGGGTTCTACAAATCTTAGCAACTGCAAACCATTGCCCTAGTGTGTGATATTGTCATTAACTGACCTAACTGAACTGTAAATTGAGTTATAATGTATTTTCCTTCTTGGGTTTATTAGTGCTTGCAATCCTTTTGTTTCGATTTCTGAAAACATATGCACTACCAGTTTCTTTAGCTCTGGGTTCATGGAGATTTAGGGTAATAATCTTCAAATATATAGGCTCAGTCACTTACAGGCAGTGTTGTTGATTATGTTTAATTTTTTTTTTAACTGTGAATTCAGTCAGTACCTGGTGCAAGTAAAGTAGTGGCTACAGTTTTAGTGGTATAGTTTTAGAGGAACATTCACAGCCAAATTCTGGTTTGAACAATTAGCTCAGAATTTGGTTGAAAGTATATGGAAGATAGTTTCTTTTTGTGCATGTACGGAAGTGTCAGAAAAAGAAGCATTTGTTTTTGTTTTACTAGTCATTGGAAATGAAGGAGATGGAAACAAGTTTAAGTTTCCTTGTTCTTTCCAGACTGTATCTATTAATTGATACAATCTGAAATTTTCTCTACCGTTTACTTATTGTAGAGGAAACATACTCAGTGGGTGTGTTTCCATAATTTGAGGATATATAGAATATATGGAAATTTCCTTGAAGTTGGAGAAAGTAGTTCTTTGCAATTTTTTTGTGGTGATATTGATAGTTGTGCTTTGTGCAGTATCTTAGATCATGTTACCATAACATTTTGAGTCAACACATTTCATCATTGTAAAGTACAAATACACATGCCTCTAAAAACCTCACAGAATGTCATGAAATAATACCCTGGGACTTTTCTTAAGAGACACCAGTTATAATTTGCATCTAGTATTCCAGGAGAAGTGAATTTAACATCTGTTGGTTATGAGCAAAAAATGAGCTACGTAAAACTTGATGGATAATAGATTATATTGAAGAGAATGACAAATATGCTCCACATGCTCTGAAAAAGTATTTAATTGACCTCATATATCAATATGCTTGCCATTGTTGGTGATTTCTCACTATCCTAGTGAACAAGTAGTACTGAAAAGTATACTCTCAGCTTGGATGTGGAGTAAGACATATAATTCCAGTTGACTTTAGCCAAATATATTGCTAATTCCAGGGATCCTGCTTTGGGATCATGTCTCCAAACTAACTGCTTCTGCTGTTGCTATTTTTAAGCGGCTCCCTGACTCCTCTATAAAGAAATAAAGGAATTAATGTGTGGATTCATCAAGCAGAGTTAGAACATTTTGAGTGTTCAGTTTTTCTACAGTACTATGGCACAACATAGGCTTCTATATATTATCTTTCATCTTAACCAGTCAAAAACAGAGTTCTAGAAAAAAAGGAGAGAAAACTAGGATTTTAGTATTGCTTTTCTAGATTTATAAGTAGAGAGCCTAATTTACTTTGGTCTCAATTTCATTTTCTGTAAAAATATTGAAAATGATTTTGTAAAGCTTTATATAAATTTTAATATGAAACTTTCATTGCCATATATTCAGTTACCTATTTCGGTATGCATGTATGAGTATTAAAATCACTTGACAACTGAATGGCTATGTAAGCCTTCCAAAATGTCACTTAAAGTGATATGTAAAGTTAAAAGGCTTGAGAAAAGTATAATTCATATAAAGGTAATATTCTACATACTAATGTGTAAAATGGACATGGATTTCAATAGAACAGAAGAGCAAATCCTGCTTTCCTGTTCATAATTTCAATCTTCATCAAGTAAAAAAAGCTAAAGATTTAAAATGTTTTTGATAGAGAAATTTTTAGATATGGTAATATAGAGTCTTAAAGATATGATAGAAACTTCATATTCTTTGCTCATGTTTGCTGATAGCCTTGGATTAGGGCTAGAACTCTGAAGGTCTTAAAGACTTAGTTCAGTAATTGAATGTAAGTCACTATAATGTTTTATATAATATCCAAATGTGATGATTTAAAAAATACGATACTGCTATTAAAGACAGAGATCATGTCTGTGGTTCTTTTAAAATTTTATTTTTGATTTGTACCTTTTGAAAATAGTAATGAAATATGAATCATGATAATGATTTACCGTTATTTCAGCTTTGTTAAACAAAATAGGCAGGCAGCAAACAAACAAAGATATGTTGCTGCTCAAACTATTAGTAGTACAACTTTTTTTTTTGCCAAATTGTTTGTCAAGTCTATGAATCTACATATCTCTCTTTTATTTCAGGCATTCCTCGAGTTATCCAATGTAAATTTAGACTTCCCCTAAAGTTAATTTGCCTACCAGGTCAGCCTTCAAAAACTGCAAGCCACAAAATTACTATTGATACCAACAAATCTCCAGTCAGTCTTCTTAGTCTCTTCCCAGGTAAGACTTTTGAAATAACATGCCTGCAGCATCAAAAATGCTAAGAATTTAGAATGGAATCCTTCATCAGCAGATAATGATGGGGTAATTATCAGATAATTGTTAAGTAAGAGTATAAAAATGCCTCAAGGATTTTTCCCTCCTTTGCCTGTTCAAAGGTGAATAGCTTATATCAACAAGGTAATAAGGTGTTCCTTTTAAGTTTGATTAAAATTATCGTAATAATTATTTTGCTACAGTATTCAGAAATAAAAACATCAAGTGTTTCTCTTTAGACTGTGATTTTTTTTGGCTTGGAATGTAAATATTTACTATTCATCTTTGTGGTAGGTTTTTGGATATATCTTTCTTCTAAGTGTATAAATATTTATTATTTATCTTCATTGTGGGCTTTTGTATATGTACCTTTGAAAATATATTCTTATGTCTCTGAAAAGTAATCTCGTAAGTAGATGCTTTTTGTACTCTTTTATTCTGCTGTCTACAGAAGCTAGAGGGTGTTCATCCTGTGCCTATGGTTGTTTAGAAGGGTTTCATATTTAATGCTTCAATATCTCAGTGAACTTTTGGGGTATTCTGTGATGGTATGACTTTCTCCAAGTGTCAGTTTTCTTTCTGAGTGGCTTAGAAATGAAAGAAGCTTTTATTAGATAAAACATCCTTAGTAACCAAGGTTTTTACTGTGTCATATCATTAACTTTCTTGGTGGTGGGGTAGAATTGAAGAATAAAATCTTGGAATTAAATCAACCCTTTTAAATGCTTCGTTAAAAATCAGCACTGTTGGCTATGAGATGCACCTTTTCCTTTGCATTAGTGGATAAGATTTAGGATACAAACAATACTTTTCACAAGGTGTAGAAATTTATGGTAAGTCAACTTCTGTGTTATTAACTACTTAAAGTGCTTAAAATTTATTTTTTATTAATTTGCAGTATTTCAAAAAATTTATTTATATGAAACTCTGAAAAATCTTCAAAATTAAATATTCTATTGCAATTATTCTATTCTTAAGTGTGAATTGAGTTTGGAGATATATATGTGTATATTATTAGCAAAATATTTTTTACCTTTTGGGTTCTTTCTCCCATCTCTTCTCTTCTTTTACCTCCTTGTTTTTTAGTCAATTTTCTTATAACAAACTAGGATTATGAAAAAGGCAGACTCACTACCTTTTGTAACATCTTGCATAAACTTATTAGTTTCTTGGGTCTTCTATACTACCTTAGGAACATAGTTGGAAATTATATGTTGAACACCAAATTTTTTTTTCTTTTATTATTATTATTATTATACTTTAAGTTCTAGGGTACATGTGCATAACTTGCAGGTTTGTTACATATGTATACTTGTGCCATGTTGCTGTGCTGCCCATCAACTTCGTCAGCACTCATCAACTCGTCATTTACACATCAGGTATAACTCCCAATGCAATCCACCTCCCGCATGATAGGCCCGGTGTGTGATGTTCCCTTGCTTCGAGTCAAGAGTAGTCTCATTGTTCCGGTTTCCACCTATGAGTGAGAACATGCAAAGTGTTTGGTTTTCTGTTCTTGTGATGGTTGCTAAGAATGATGGTTTCCAGCTGCATCCATGTCCCTATAAAAGGACATAAACTCCTCCTTTTTATGGCTGCATAGTATTCCATGGTGTATATGTGCCACATTTCTTAATCCAGTCTGTCACTGATGGACATTTGGAGTTGATTCAAGTCTTTGCTAGTGTGAATAGTGCGCCAATAAACATGCGTGTGCATGTGTCTTTATAGCAGCATGATTTATAATCCTTTGGGTATATACCCAGTAATGGGATGGCTGGGTCGCCATGGTACTTCTAGTTCCTAGATCCTTGAGGAATCGCCATACTGTTTTCCATAATGGTTGAACTAGTTTACAATCCCACCAACATTGCGTAAAGTGTTCCTGTTTCTCCACATCTCTCAGCACCTGTTGTTTCGGCTTTTTTAATGATCGCCATTCTAACTGGTGTAGAGATAATAGTATCTCGGTAATGGTTTGATTTGCATTTCTCTGATGGCCAGTGATGATGAGCATTTTTTCATGTGTCTGTTGGCTGTATGAATGTCTTCTTTTTGAGAAATGTCTGTTCATATCCTTTGCCCACTTTTGATGGGGCTGTTTGTTTTTCTTGTAAATTTGTTTGAGTTCTTTGTAGGTTCTGGATATTAGCCCTTTGTCAGATGATGGAGTGCAAAATTTTCTCCCATTCTGTAGGTTGCCTATTCCTCTGCTGGTAGTTTCTTTTGCTGTGCAGAAGCTCTTTAGTTTAATGAGATCCCATTTGTCATTTGGCACTACTTTGACCGTTGCTTTTGGTGTTTTAGACATGAAGTCTTTGCCCAGCCTATGTCTTGAATGGTACTACCTAGGACACTAGGGTTTTTTGTGGTGTTAGGTCTAACATTTAAGTCTCTAATCCATCTTGAATTAATTTTTGTATAAGGAGTAAGGAAAGGATCAGTTTCAGCTTTCTACTTATGGCTAGCCAATTTCCCAGCACCATTTATTAAATAGGAATCCTTTCCCATTTCTTGTTTCTCTCAGGTTTGTCAAGATCAGATGGCTGTGGGTGTGTGGTATTATTTCTGAGGACTCTGTTCTGTCCATTTGAATCTATATCTCTGTTTGGTACCAGTACCATGCTGTTTTGGTTACTGTAGCCTTGTAGTATAGTTGAAGTCAGGCAGCGTGATGCCTCCAACTGTTCTTTTGACTTAGGATTGTCTTTGGCGTCTGAGGCTCTTTTGGTTCTGCAGGCGGGTTTCCAATTCTCTGTGAAACTCATTGGTGAAAACTGATGGGATGGCATTGAATCTATAATTACCTTGGGCAGTATGGCCATTTTTCACGATATTGATTCTTCCTATCCATGAGCATGGTATGTTCTTCCATTTGTTTGTGTCCTCTTTTTATTTCACTGAGCAGTGGTTTGTAGTTCTCCTTGAAGAGGTCCTTTACATCCCATGTAAGTTGGATTCCTAGGTATTTTATTCTCTTTGAAGCAATTGTGAATGGAAGTTCATTCATGATTTGGCTCTCTGTTTGTCTGTTACTGGTGTATAAGAATGCTGTGATTTTGCACATTAATTTTTGTATCCTGAGACTTTGCTGAAGTTGCTTATCAGCTTAAGGAGATTTTGGAGGCTGAGACAATGGGCTTTTTCTAAATATACAATCATGTCATCTGCAAGCAGGGACAATTTGACTTCTTCTTTCCTAACTGAATACCCTTGATTTCTTTCTCTTGCCTGATTGCCTAGCCAGAACTTCCAACATATGTTGAATAGGAGTGGTGAGGGCATCCCTGTCTTGTCCCAGTTTTTCAAGGAATTTTTCCAGTTTTTGCCCATTCCAGTATGATATTGGCTGTGGGTTTTGTCATAAATAGCCCTTATTATTTTTGAGGTATGTTCCATCAATACCAGGTATTGAGCGTTTTTTAGCATGAAGGAGCTGTTGAATTTTTAATCAAAAGCCTTTTCTGCATCTATTGAGATAATCATGGTTCTTGTCTTTGGTTCTGTTTATATGCTGGATTATGTTTTATTGGTTGCGAATGTTGAACCAGCCTTGCATCCCAGGGATGAAGCCCACTTGATCATGGTGGATAAGCTTTTGATGTGCTGCTGAATCCGGTTTGCCAGTATTTTATTGAGGACATCCCGTGTTCATCAGGGATATTGGTCTAAAATTCTCTTTTTTGTTGTGTCTCTGCCAGGCTTTGGTCTCAGGATGATATTGGCCTCATAAAATGAGTTAGGGAGGATTCCCTCTTTTTCTATTGATTGGAATAGTTTCAGAAGGAATGGTACCAGCTCCTCCTTGTACCTCTGGTAGAATTCAGCTGTGAAACCATCTGGTCCTGGACTTTTTGGTTGGTAGGCTATTAATTATTGCCTCAATTTCAGAGCCTGCTATTGGTCTATTCAGGATTCAGCTTTCTTCTGGTTTAGTCTTGGAAGAGTGTAAGTGTCCAGGGAAATTATCCATTTCTTCTAGATTTTCCAGTTTATTTGCATAGAGGTGTTTATGGGGTAGTGGGAACCAGGTAGGTGTTCATCCCTTTACTCATTTTATTAAATGTTTGATTCTTTCTTTGTTTGTGGGCTGGCGGTCATCGTTTGTTGGGTCTTTTCAAAGCAACTCCTGGGATTATTGACGATTTTTGGGTTTGTGATATCTCTTCGCTGCTCCCGTTCGCGGTTGTTTCTGCGCTTTACGCAGCTTTGGATGGCGGCATCGCCCTCTGGTTCTTTTAACGCGACAATTTGGGGTGTCGTTTTGATGCTGCGCTGCGGCGGGGCATTTGGTCTTTATAAATTTCCACCTGCTTTAAATGTCCCAAAGAGATTCTGGTATGTTGTATCTTTGTTCTCATTGGTTTCAAGAACATCTTTATTTCTACCTTCATTCGTTATGTGCAATGAAGATCATTCAGAACAGGTTGTTCAGTTTCCATGTAGTTGAGCGGTTTGATTGAGTTTCTTAGTCCTGAGTTCTAGTTTGATTGCTTTTGTGGTCTGAGAGACGGTTTGTTGTATTTCCGTTCTTGTACATTTGCTGAGGAGTGCTACTTCCAATTATGTGGTCAATTTTGGAGTAAGTCGCGATGGTGCTGAAGAATGTATATTCTGTTGATTTGGGGTGGAGAGTTCTATAGATGTCTATTAGGTCTGCTTGCTGCAGAGATGAGTTCAATTCCCTGGATATCCCTGTTAACTTTCTGTCTCGTTGATCTGTCTAATGTTGACAGGTGGAGTGTTGAAGTCTCCCATTATTACTGTATGGGGAGTCTAGAGTCTCTTTGTAAGTCTCTAAGGACTTGCTTTATGAATCTAGTGCTCCTGTATTGGAGTGCATATATATTTAAGGATAGTTGAAGCTCTTCCTGTTAGATTGATCCTTTTACCATTATGTAATGGCCTTGTTTGTAAACTTTTTGATCTTTGATGGTTTAAAGTCTGTTTTATCAGAGACTAGTATTGCAACCCTGCTTTTTCTGTTCTCCATTTGCTTGGTAAATCTTCCTCCATCGCTTTATTTGAGCCTATGTATGTCTCTGCGTGTGAGATGGGTCTCCTGAATATAATAACTTAGACTGATGGTCTTGACTCTTTATCAGTTGCCAGTCTGTGTCTTTTAGTGGAGCATTTAGTCCATTTACATTTAAGGTTAATATTGTTATGTGTGAACTTGATCCTGCCATTGTGATATTAACTGATTTATTTTCTCGTTAGTTGATGCAGTTTCTTCCCTAGCCTAAATGAATTAACACATTTTGGCATGTTTTGCAATGGCTGGTACCGGTTGTTCCTTTCCATGTTTGGAGTGCTTCCTTGAGGGTCTCTCTTGTAAGGCAGGCCTAGTGGTGACAAAATCTCTAAGCATTTGCTTCTCTGTAAAAGTTTTATTTCTCCTTCACTTATGAAACTTAGTTTGGATATGAAATTCTGGGTTTAAATTCTTTTCTTTAGGAATGTTGAATATTGGCCCCACTCTCTTCTGGCTTGGAGAGTTTCTGCCGAGATCTGCTGTTGGTCTGATGGGCTTCCCTTTGTGGAGTAACCCGACCTTTCTCTCTGGCTGCGCAGATTTTCCTTCATTTCAACTTTGGCTGAATCTGGCAATTATGTGTCTTGGAGTTGCTCTTCTCAAGGAGTATCTTTGTGGCGTTCTCTGTATTTCCTGGATTTGAATGTTGGCCTGCCTACTAGGTTGGGGAAAAGTTCTCCTGGATGATATCCTGAAGTGTTTTCAACTTGGTTCCATTTCCCCCTCTTTCAAGGCACCCCAGTCAGACTTGTTTGTCTTTTTTACATAATCCCATACTTCTTACAGGCTTTGTTCATTTCTTTTCTTCTTTTTTCTTTGGTTTCTCTTCTGCGCTTCATTTCATTCATTTGATCCTCAATGCAGCTGACACTCTTTCTTCCAGTTGATCCAGTCGGTTACTGAAGCTTGTGCATTTGTCGTAGTTCTCGTGTCATGGTCTTCATCTCTTTCATTTCATTTTATGAACTTCTCTGCATTAATTACTCTATGCATCAATTCTTCCACTTTTTTTTCAAGATTTTTTAGTTTCTTTTCTTTAGATGCGTAATTCCTCCTTTTGGCTCTGAAGTTTGATGGACTGAAGCCTTCTTCTCTCATCTCGTCCAAAGTCATTCTCCGTCCAGCTTTGTTATTGCTGGCGATGAGCTCTAAACTCCCTTTGCGGGGAGAGGCGGCTCTTATTTTGAATTTCCAGCTTTTCTGCCCTGCTTTATCTTTGTGTGGTTTTATCTGCCTCTGGTCTTTGATGATGGTGGCGTGCTGATGGGGTTTTGGTGGCCAGGTGTCCTTCCTGTTTGATAGTTTTCCTTCTAGTCAGGACCCTCAGCTAATGTAGTCTGCTGGAGATTGCTTGAGTCCACTCCAGACCCTGTTTGCCTGGATATCCCAGCAGCAGAGGGCTGCAGAAGATAGAATATTGCTGAACAGCGAGTGTACCTGTCTGATTCTTGCTTTGGAAGCTTCCTCTCAGGGTGTACTCCACCCTGTGGTGTGGGGTGTCAGACTGCCCCTAGTGGGGGATGTCTCCCAGTTAGGCTACTCAGGGGTCGAGGGACCCAGTTGAGCCGACAGTCTGTCCCTTCTCGAATCTCAACCTCCGTGTTGGAATCCACTGCTCTCTTCAAAGCTGTCAGACAGAGGTGTTTGCGTCTGCAGAAGTTTCTGCTGCTTTTTGTTGTTGTTTACTATGCCCTGTCCCCAGGGTGGAGTCTACAGAGACAGGCAGGTTTCCTTGAGCTGCTGTGAGCTTCACCCAGTTCGAGCTTCAGCGGCTTTGTTTACCCTACTTAAGCCTCAGCAATGGCCGGGCCCTCCCCAGCCTGCGCTGCTGCCTTGCCGGTAGATGCATGAGACTGCTGTGCTGGCAATGAGGCTCCGTGGGACCCTCCGGCCAGGTGTGGATATAATCTCCTGGTGTGCCCGTTTGCCTAAAAGCGCCAGTATTGGGGTGGGAGTTACCCGATTTTCCAGGTGTTGTGTGTCCTCAGTTCCTTCTTTGGGAAAAGGATTCCCTTCCCCTTGCGCTTCCCAGGTGGCGATGCCTGCGCCCTACTTCAACTCTCGCTGGTCAGGCTGCAGCAGCTGACCAGCACCGGTGTCTGGCACTCCCTAGTGAGACAAGCCCAGTACCTCAGTTGAAAATGCCAGAAATCACCCGG
The DNA here is from genome assembly GCF_008728515.1 of Papio anubis. Taxonomy (NCBI): domain Eukaryota; kingdom Metazoa; phylum Chordata; class Mammalia; order Primates; family Cercopithecidae; genus Papio; species Papio anubis. The sequence goes on from NC_044979.1 coordinate 103,475,951, forward strand.
TCTTCTGTGTTGCTTTCCGGCGCTGGGAGTTGGAGACTGGAGCTGTTCTAATGCGACCATCCTCCGCTTAATTTCTACGGCTTTTGAAAAGCACAAAATATGCAGTGAAGCCGTGTTTGAGAATAAAAGAACAGACAAAAATGTACCAGAAAAAATAAGTAAATATTTTATAATCTTAGAATAGAGATCATTCCAGGCATAACATGAAAACCTGAAACTATGAAGAAAACAATTAAGAAATTTTACTACCTAAAAAATATAAACCTTAAAAGAAGGAATTAAAAGAAGAAATGGAAGTAGTTAAGAAAAATTAAACATATGCTACCAAGTAATTTAGAAATGCAAGTTAAAAATGAAATGTCATTTTTTACCTAATAATGTCAAAACTTTTAAAAGATTTAATGAATCCAGCTGCTATCATGGGCATGAACCTTGATGCTGGGAGTATAACATGATACAATTTTTCTAAAAGACAGCTGGTATTTGAATAAAGTTTTCAATTATGCATACCCATTAACTCAAGCATTTGTCTCCAAAGAATTTCTCCTAAGAGAAATAGAGAAGTACAGAAAACCTGTATGTACATGACACCTCCAAACAATGGAGTATTACATAACCATTACAATATAAATGCATTGACAAGCAAATGTAGAAACATACTTGAGCAACATAAAAGACTATTATCAAATGACATTTTATCTGTTATTACATTTAAGTAAAATTTTTGTATAAAACTACTGGTATTGTGACATACACTGATGGTCAGGTAATTTTACTTATGTTCCCAACCCCCTTTTCTCTAGCCCATTTAGTTCTCAGTTTCTTGTACTGCTAGAGGTAGCCATGTGACAAAATTATGGCTATTGAAACCTAAGCAGAAATTTCCCAGGGAATCTTTTGAAAACATCCTTTTCTGATAAAAGTTATCATCATTACTATATAGCTATTTCTTCCCCCTACCTCCTACCTTGTAGTAAGATATGATGCCTGAAGCTGAAGCAAATATCTTATTGCCGTGGAACAAGTCAACACACTAAAGATGGCAGATTACAAAGAAAGAAAAAATGCTAGGTATTTGAAAACAGTCATAGACCACTGCCACAGCTTCCACTGCCCACTTCTGGATTTCTCTTTATATGAGATAAAGAAATGTCTTGGCCAGGCACGGTAGCTCACACCTGTAATCCCAACATTTTAGGAGCCCAAGATGAGAAGACCGCTTGAGCCTAGGAGTTCAAAACCAGCCAGGGCAACATAGTGGGACTCTATCTCTACAAAATAATATTTTTTAATTAGCTAGGCATGTAGTCTCAGCTACTCTGGAGGCTAAGGTGAGAGGATTGCTTGAGCCCTTGAGCCCAGGAAGTAGAGGCTGCAATAACCCATGATTGTGCCACCGCACTCCAACCTGAGCGACAGAATAAGACCCTGTCTCAAAAAAAAAAAAAAAAAGGCTTTATTGCTTATTCACTTTTCTGGAGTGCCAGAAGCACCCCACATAGCTACTTATATATGTAAATAAATGTTTTTATATAACTATTAAGCATATTAAAAGCTTTTTATTATAATATTCTCTATTGCCAAGTTGTGGGGTACTAGACACCTTTATTCAAACACTGTTGTTAGGATTAACTGGTATTCCTTCAGGAAGTCAATTTCACACTATATTTCAGAAGCTATAAAAACACTCTGATTCTCTGACTGACCCAGAAATTCCACTTTTAAATATTCATCAAATAAACTACAATAAAGTTAAAGAAGTATTGTTACAGCAATGTTCATAACAGGTATATTTAAAACATTAATACACTAAAAACCACATAAATATCTAAAAGAATAATGCTGGTCAAATGATTTTATAGTATGGATTTATGATAGAATACTATGCAATCATTAAAATCATATGACAAAAATATGTAATGGTGTAAAAAGATGTCTCAAAACTATGAATAGTGAAATTCCTTTTGGGGATAAATGCTTAGAAAAAATATGTATTTAAACATTGGAAAAATGTAATGAAACAGAAAAAGGTACTGCTGGATAGTAGAATTAATAGTAGCATTCACTTTTCCCTTTGGTTATCCACATTTTCTAAATTTTACATTTCTTTTGTAATAAGAAAAATTAAAGCTATTTTAAATATACTAGTTTACAGAAAGAAAACTGGAATAATCAAATGGGAAGACATGTAGAGTAAAAGTTGTTTTATCTCTTTTCTATAAAGCTCATTAAATTGCCTCTTTCAGTTAAAAAAAATAGACACAGAAGATTTGCAATGGCAACTTTATCTAAGTCTTACTTTTATAAGAGTGAAGTGATACGTATTTTAAACAAGCACATGATTCCATCTAGCATGTTTAACATGAATACAAATCCAGGAATTTTTTTAAAACCACTCTATATCATATATATTGGATCCCAGAAGAAATGTTACATTACGTAGTAGGCGGAGACAGGAATGTCTTGTGAAATAGGAACAGCTCAGTCTCAACTCCCAGCTGCAGCAACTAAGAAATTTCTGCATTTCTTAACAGTACTGGGTTAAATCTCTTCCCTAAAGGGAGTGCTCCAGAACCATTGTTGCTGATCAGCTGCTGCAACCCTGACCAGCTTGTGAAACTGAAGGCAAAGGGCATGCTCCTGGGAAGCATGAGGGAAAAGGAATCCACTTTTTCTAGCCAGAGGTGAAGCACGCTTTCCCTGAAAAATCCGTTGCTCCCACCCCAATGCAAGCTTTAGGTAGCGGGCCCCTGGGAGTGCCTGTCCGCACCTGGCCAGCTGGGAGGGTCCATCACGGGGCCTCCTGCATTGCTAGCCGCAGCAGTCAGTCCTGGAGATCTACAGGCAAGGCAGCGGGGGCTGGGGAGAGCCATGCATTGCTGAAGGAGCTTAAGTAGGTAAAACCAAAGCAGCTGGGAGGCTTCAGGGCTGGGGTGAAGCTCCCCAGCAGCTCAAAACCTGCCTGTCTCTGTAGACTCCACCTCTGGGGATAATGGGGCATAGTAAACAACAACAAAAGCTTGGCAGAAACTTCTGCAGGGCGCAAATGACTGTAATGTCTGACATGAGCAGAGAGCGGGTGATGGATCTCTTTCGGAGTTTGGGAATCTGAGAGGGACAGACTGCAGCTCAGCTGGGTGGCCCTGGTGTAGCTAACTGGGAGGCATCCCCACTAGGGGCAGTCTGACACCCACACCTCACAGGGTGGAGTACACCCCTGAGAGAGAGCTTCCGGCAGAATCAGACACTGAGCCCTGTATTCAGCAGAAATATTCTATCTTGCAGCTCTGCTGCTGATATCAAACAAACAGGTCTGGAGTGGACCTCAAGCAATCTCCTTGTAATTTTACAGCTGAGGGTCCTGACTGTTAGAAGAGAAAACTATCAAACAGGAAGGACACCACCAAAACCCCATCAGTGGAAATTACCACATCATCAAAGGCCAGGAGGCAAGATAAAACCACAAAGATGGGAAAAAGCAGGGCTGAGAAAGCTGGAAATTCAAAAAGAAAATAAAGCCTCTCCCGACAAAGGGCCATAATCATCGCATCAACAATATTATCAAAGCTGGACCGAATGACTTTGTGAGGATGGGGAGAAGAGACTTCAGTCATCAAACTCTCAAATTAAAGGAGGAGTCACGTACCAATACATAAAAAGAAACTAAAATCTTTGAAAAAAGTGGAAGAGTCAGTGGCTAAGAGCGAATTAATGCAGAGAGTTCATAAATATAAATGAATGCGAAGACCATAAACCGCAGAACCTTGTCAAATGCTCCAGTAACCGAGCTGGATCAACTGGAAGAAAAGTGTCAGCGATTGAGGGATCAAATGAATGAGAATATGAAGAAGAAGAAACAAAAGAAAAAAGAAAAATAGATAAAGCCTATAGAGGTATGGGATTATGTAAAGACCAAATAATGACTGGGGTGCCACAAAGTGAGAGAAGAATGGAACCAAGTTGGGAAAACATCCCAGGGATATCCTCAGGAGAACTTTCCCAACCTAGTAGGGTGAGCCAACATTTAAATCCAGGAATGAAGGCATACACTGAGCTACTCTCCTTGAGAAGAGCAACTCCAAAGACACACATAGTATATAGTCGCCAAAGTTGAAATGAAGGAAAAAATCTTAAGGGCAGCCAGAGAAAATTGGGTTACCCACAAAGGGAAGCCCATCAGACCAACAGCAGATCTCGGCAGAAACTCTCAAGCCAGAAGAGAGTGGGGGCCAATATTCAACATTCTCTAGAAAGAATTTTAAACCAAATTTCATATCCAGCCAAACTAGGTTTCATAGAGGTGAAGGAGAAATAAAATCCTTTACAGGAAACAAATGTGGGGGCACTGTCACCCACTAGGCCTGCCTTACAAGAGACCCTTAAGGAAGCACTAAACAGGAAAAGGAACAGCGGTACCAGCCATTGCAAAACATGCTACCCAAAATGTAAGAACCATTTTAGGCTAGGAAGAAACTTCATCAACTGTGAACCGAAATACTTGGTCAATATCATAGCCAAAGGGATCCGTTTCACATAACAATATTAACCTTAAGTATAATGTGGAGACCATGCTCAATTCAGGAACTGAGCTGGCAAACTGGATAAAGAGTCAGAACCCATCGGTCTGCTATATTCAGGAGACCCATCTCACTTGAGAGACATATACATAGGCTCAAAATAGGGATGGAGGAGGAGATTTACAATAAATGGAGATGAGAAAAAAGCAGAAGGGAATTTGAATATCTCAGTAAAACAGACTTTAAACCATCAAAGATCCAAAAGAGACAAACAAGACCATTACACTTAAATGGTAAAAGGATCAATTCTTGGAAGAGCTAATATCCTAAATATATATGCACCCAATGGAGCACCAGATTCATAAAGCAAGTCCTTAGAGACCCCTGAGGCCAGGCTCCATACAGTAACAACTGGGAGACTTCAACCTCCACTGTCAACATTAGACAGATCAAACGAGACAGAAGTTACTTAGGGATATCCAGGGTGGGAACTCCATCTCACCTTAAAGCAGACCTAATAGACATCATGAACTCTCCACCCCAAATCAACAGAATATACATTTCTTCTCAGCACTACATGCTTACTCCAAAATTGACCCACATAGTAGATACAAGCACTCCTCAGCAAATGTGCAAACGGAAATTACAACCAAACTGTCTCAAGGGGCCACACAGTGCAATCAAACTAGAACTCAGGCTAAGAAACTCCGTCAAAGGCAGCTCAGCTACATGGAAGTAGACAACCTGCTCTGATGACTACAGGTACATACTTGAAGTGAAGGCAGAAATAAGAAGATGTTCTTTAAGAGCCAATGAGAACAAAGAGATGCAAGCATACAGAATCTCTGGGACACATTTAAAAGCAATTAATGTAGAGGGAAATTTATAGCACTAAATGCCACAAGAGAAGCAGGAAAGATCTAAAATTGACACTCTACTTATCACAATTAAAAGAACTAGAAGCAAAACAAACCATTTCAAAAAGCTAACAGAGAAGACAGAAACTAAGATCAGAGCAGAAGTGAAAGAATAGACACAAAAACCCTCAAAATCAATGAATCCAGGAGTTGCTTTTTCAAAGATCAACAAAATTGACAGACCGCTAGCAAGACTAATAAGAAAGAGAAAAGATCTAAATAGGCCTTATAATGCATGATAAAGGGATATCACCACCGACCCCACAAATACAAACTACCATCAGAGAATACTATAAACTATGCAAATAAACTGGAAAATCAAAGAAATGGATAATTTCACAGACACTTATACTCTTCAAAGACTAAACCAGGAAGAAGTTGAATCCCTGAATAGACCAATAGCAGGCTCTGAAATTTAAGGGCAATAATTATAGCCTACCAACCCAAAAAATTGAGGACCGAGATGGTTTCACAGCTGAATTCTACAAGAGGTACAAGGAGGAGCTGGTACCATTCCTTCTGAAACTATTCCAATCAATAGAAAGAATCCTCCTAACTCATTTTATGAGGCCCAATATCATCACAAGGACAAAGCCTGGCAGAGACACAACAAAAAAGAAATTTTAGACCAATATCCCTGATGAACATGATGCAAAAATCCTCCAATAAAATACTGGCAAGCAGTTCAACAGCACATCAAAAGCTTATCCACCATGTGATCAAATTGCTTTCATCCTATAGGATGCAAGGCTGGTTCAAGCATTCACAAATCAATACAAGCATAATCCAGCATATAAACAGAACCAAGAGACAAAGGAACCACATGATTATCTCAATGGAGTGAAAAGACTTTGACAAATTCTAGCAGCCCTTCATGCTAAAAGCTCAATAAATTCGGTGATGGACATACCCCTCTCAAAATAATAAGGGCTATTTATGACAAACCCACAGCCAATATCATACTTGAATGGGGCAAAAACTGGAAAGGAATTCCCTTTGAAAGCTGGGATCAGACAGGGATGCCCTCTCACCACTCTATTCAACATCAGGTGTTGGAAGTTCTGGCTGGGCAATCAAGGGCAGAGAAAAATCAGAAATTATTCAGTTAGAGGAAAGAAGAAGTCAAATTGTCCCTGTTTTGCAATTGACATGATTGTATATTTAGAAAACAGCCATTGTCTCTCAACCCCAAATCTCTTAAACAACACTAACTTAAAAATCAAGGATACAAAAATTAGTATTGCAAAATCACAAAGCATTCTCCATAAGTAACAGACAAACAGAGAGCCAAATCCTTGGAATGAGCTTCCATTCCACAATTGCTAAAGAATAAAATACCTAGGAATCCAACTTACCTGGGGTCTGTAAAAGGGACATCTTCAAGGAGAACCCCACAAACCACTGCTCAGTGAAATAAAGGGACTTTAAACAAATGGAAACCACCATGCTCATGGATAGGAAGAATCAATATATCGTGAAAATGGCCATACTGCCCAAGGTGAATTTGCGATTCAATGCCATCCCCATCAAGCTACCATGGGATTTCTTCACAGAATTGGAAAAAACTGCTTTAAAAGTTCATATGGAACTAAAAACCACTCCTTCTGGCAGCAATCCTAGTCAAAAACAAAAGCTGGAGCTGCCTGACTTCAAACTATACCACAAGGGCTACAGTACTTCATGGCATGGTACTGGAGGTACCCAAAAGCAGAATACATAGATAACAATGGAACAGAACAGAGTCCTCAGAAATAATACCACCACACCATCTACAGCCATCTGATCTTGTACATTAAAACCTAGAGAGAAAACAAAGAAATGGGAAAAGGACCCTATTTAATAAATAGTGCTAGGAAAATTGGCTAATAGCCATAAGTGAGAAAGCTGAAACTGGATCCTTTCCTTGCCTGTATACAAAATTAATTCAAGATGGTTGAGAGACTTAGAAATACCAGACCCTAACACACAAACCCTGGAGGAAAACCTAGGTAGTACCAGCCAGAGACATGAGCATGGGGCAAAAGGAACTTCATGTCTAAGAGCACCAAAGCCATGGCCATAAAAGTAGCCAAAAGATTGACCGATGGGATCTCATTAAACAAAAAGGAAGCTTCTGCACAGCAAAGAAATACCTAATATCAGAGTGAACAGGCAGCCTACAGAATGGGAAGATTTTTTTTGCAAGTCTACTCATCCGACAAAGTTAATATCAGGAACCTCAAAGAACTCAAACAAATTTACAAGAAAAATAAACAGCCCCCATCAAAAGTGGAGCCAAAAGGATATGAACAGGGCCATTTTCAAAAGAGACATTCATACAGCCAACAGACACGCTGGGAAAAAATGCTCATCTATCTGCTAGCCATCAGAGAAATGCAAATCGAAACCACAATGAGATACCACTCTCACACCTAACGATAGAATGGCGATCATTAAAAGTCCAGGAAACAACAGGTGCTGGAGGATGTGGAGAAACAGGAACACTTTACACTGTTGGTGGGATTGTAAACTAGTTCAACCGTATGGAAAACAGTATGGCGATTCCTAAAGGATCTAGAACTGAGAAAGTACCTATATGAAGGCCAATAGCCATCCCATTACTGGGATACCTGCAAAAGGATTATAAATCGGCTACTACTCAAGACCATACACTACGTATGTTTTATTCTTTACCTCGTATTTCCTACTATAAAGACTTGGAATCCAACCCAAATGGCCATCAGTGACAGACTGGATTAAATGTGGCACATATACACCCATGGAATACTATGCAGCCATAAAAGGATGAGTTTGTGTCCTTTGTGGCAGGTTGGGATGCAGCTGAAACCATCATTCTTAGCAAACTATCACAGACAGAAAACCAAACCACGGCGTAATTTCTCCTCACTCCTTAGGTGGAACTGAACAATGAGATCTTGAAGGGCTCGGAGACATGCAGGCTATCATGAGAAGTGGGAGGGAGGAGGATTGCATTGGGAGTTATACCTGATGTAAAATGGCGAGTTGATGGTGCTACAGCGAGTTGATGGAGTGCAGCTTTCAACATAACAGTATACATATGTAACAACAAACTTCTCATTGTATACATGTACCATAGAACTTAAAAGTATAATAATAATAATTTAAAAGAAAAAAGCGTAAAAATGTAATGCTAACTTTTGTACCATAAATTACACATTTGAAGTGTATAATTTTGAAAAGTTTTGATTTCTGTATTTATTTGTGCAACCATCTCAATGGTTAAGATGCTGCATATCATGCGGCATAAAGTTTCTACTATTAGTAATTCCTTATCCTGCATCCCAAGCAACTACTGATCTGCTTTCTGTTACTAGAGATTAATTTACATTTTCTAGAATTTTATAAAATAGAGCTATATAGTGTATGTTCTTTTTCATCTGTCTTATTTCCTCCCATTTTGATATATGTGATTTTACAATATGGGAACTTCTCAAATCTATTGTCATGCCATTTCATTTTCTGCAACAGAATCTTTGGAAGAAGCAGAGTTCTTGTCACCGATAAACCCCCATTTATCAATTTCTGAATGGATCATAAATTTACTGTTATATCTAAGAAATCTTTCCTAATCCAAGGTTACAAAGTTCCTCTCTCTTCCACCCCCCCCCCCTTTTTTTTTTGGTAGAAGTTTTCTGGTTTTAAACCTTACATTTAAGTCCCTTCCCCATTTTGTGCTGATATTTGTGTGTGATGTGAGGGATGGATGAAATTAACGTTTTTGCATCTGGGTGTCTAATTGTTACAGCACTATTTTTCAAAGACTATCTTTTTCCACTGAATTGCCTTTTCAACTTTGTTGAAAATCATCTGACCACATTTATGTGGGTGTATTTCTGCTTTCTTAATTTTGTTCCATTGATATCTTTGTCTGTTGCTGTACACCAGTAACATTGTGTTTTGATGACTGTAAATTTATAATAAGTATTGAAGCCAGGCAGTGCAGTTTCTCCAACTTTATTCTTCTCAATGTTGTTTTGGATATTTTAAGTCCTTTGCATTTTCATATGAATCTTAGAATCACCTTGTAAATTGAACAAAACTGGCTGTTGGGATTTTGATTGGGATTGGGATTATATTGATTCTGTAGATCAATTTGGAGAGAACTGATATCTTAACAATATTGAACATGGTATCTCTGTATTCTAGTTTCTTAAGATGAAAGTGCAGACCATCATTCATTTATTTAGGGTCTATTTTGTTTCTCTCTGTGAGGGTTGGTAATTTTTCATGTACAGGTTTTATAAATCCTTTGTGAGATATATCCCTATTTCATGTATTTTTATGCTATTGTGTTTTTTTTCGATTTCATATTTTTCTTTGCTAATACATAGAAATACAATTTATTTTCTTTTCTTTTGAGATGGAGTCTCACTCTGTTGTCTGGACTGGAGTGCAGTGGTACGATCTCGTCTCACTGCAATCTTCGCCTCCTGGGTTCTAGCAATTCTCCTGTCTCAGCCTCCCAAGTAGTTGGGACTACAGGCACACGCCACCATGCCTGGCTAATTTTTGTGTTTTCAGTAGAGATGGGGTTTCACCACATTGGTCAGGGTGGTGTCGAACTCCTGACCTCAGGTGATCCACCCGCCTTTGCCTCTCAAAGTACTGGGATTACAGGTGTGAGCTACCGCGCTTGACCTACAATTGATTTTCTTATATCAATCTTGTATCATGCAACATTGTTAAACCACTTGCGGGATCTATTAGCATTTTTGTAGATTTAATCAGTCAGATTTTCTACATAAATGATCATGTTATGTGCAAATGAAAACAGTTTCATTTCTTCCTTTCCAAACTGGATTATTTGTTTTTGCTTGCTTTTTGCCTTGGCTAGAACTTCTGGCATAATGTTGAATAGAAATGTTGAGAACAGACATTGTCTTTCACCATTAAGTATGTTTTAGCTATAAGTATTTTTTAGAATTTTTTTTTTTTTTTTTTTTTTTTTACCAGGTTGAGGAAGTTGCCTTCTATTCCTGGGTTGCTGAGACTGTAATCAGGAATGGATATTGGATTTTTTTCAAGATTACTTCTATATCAGCTGAGACATTCTTATCATTTTCTTCTTTATTTGGTTAAATATGGTGGATTACATTGATTAATTTTTAATGTTAGCCCAACCTGCATTCTTGACATAAATTATAGATGGTCGTGATATATTATCTTTTCACTATATTTTTAGGTTCAATTTGCCAAACTGTATTTTAGTATTTTTGTATCTATGTTCATGAGGGAAATTGATCTGTAATTTAGCTTTTTTCTACAGTTATGTGAATAATTTTTACTCCATCCCCCCACATTTTACGTTTTGATGTCATGAGTTTCTTATATCTGGATATTTATACTTCTCTCCAGATTTGAAAGGTTTTCTCTTATCGTTTCGCTTGATACTGTTCCTTAAATCTTGCAGCCTTTCTTCTTTCCTTTCATTTTTTTCCTCATCTCACTGTATTTTCTAATAATCTTTGAGTTCACAGATTTTTTCTTCTGCTTAATCAGTTCTATTTTTGGTGTTCTTCATTGTATTTTCTGCCCTCCCCCTCCCTGTCTTCCTCCCCTTCCCATGCGCTCCCCCTTCCCCCTCCCCCTCCCCCCTTTTCTCCCCTCCCATCCTCCTCCCCCTCCTCTCCCCTCCCCTCCCCTCCCCTCTCAGGGTCTTGCTCTGTCATCCAGGCTGGAGTTCAGTGGCATGATCACGGCCCACTGCAGCCTTGACGTCCAGGGCTCAAGCAATCCTCTGATCTCAGCCTCCCAAGTAACTGGGACTATAGGTGCATGCCATCACACCTGGCTAATTTTCTTATTTTTTGTAGAGACAAGGTTTCACTTTGTTACACAGGCTGATCTGGAACTCCTGAGCTCAAGTGATGTGCCTGCCTCAGCCTCCCAAAGCGCTAGGATTATTGGTGTGAGCCACTGTGCCTAGCTGTTTTCATTTCATTCATTGTATTTTTTCAGCTCCAAAACTTGTTATTCTTCTGAGTTTTTTTTCTCTGTTTTTTGTTTTGTTTTGTTTTGTTTTTCTGGTTTGTTGAGCTTCTTGAAAACAGTTATTTTGAATTCTTTGTTAACTTGTAGATGTCCATTTCTTTGGGGTCAGCTACTGGGAAATCATTGTGTTCTTTTGGTAGGGATATGTCTCCTTTGTTTTTCTTGTTTCTGGTCGCCATACTTTGATGCCTGCACATTTGGTGGATCAGTCTCCTCTTTCCAACTTTGTGTGCCGATTTTGGTGTGGAAAGACCTTCTATGGGAGGGTCAAGGGTGCAGGCAGTATGAGATGTAGAGGTTCTGGCCCTGGCAAGGGCATAACAACATAAACTGTGTGCAGCTCTTTTAGCTGTGGTTGGTGTTGGTAAAGATTGCAGGTATCCTCAGTTACCAACTCTGTGAGTGTTCTCAGCAATAGTGAGGGCTGTTGGGATTTTTAATGGCAGTGTATGCTAGGGTACTCCCAACCTCTTTTTCTCCCACCAGGGAAATCTTAGCCAAGGGGATCTCTCTTGGCACTGTGTCTGGCTTGTGGGCCAGTTTCCAGTGCCTGATGAATGGCACCTATGGAGATGCCATGGAGCTAAGTCCTGAAGCGTGGGTATGTGTAAAGGGACTTTGGTTCTGGGATTTTGGGTGGTAATGGCACCAGTACCTGGGGCACAGGAACCCGCATTGCTGTGTTGGTGATGGTATGTGAGGCATTAGTGTTTATGAAACAGCTGGGGAGCCTGAGATGGGAGCATGGATGTGTGCAGAGTTACTTTGGCTCTGAGGTATAGGATGGGGCCTTGTCCTCTATGTCCTCTATCACTGTAATCATTACAGTGATGTAATGACTGAACCATAGTAATATGCAGAGAGACCTTAGCTGTAGGACCTTGGGTGTGAACTGGCTCACTATGGTGGTAGCTCTGGTATCTGAGACATGGATGGGCATAGTGCAGCCACAGAGCCAGTCTCTGAAGTATGCACATTCATGAAGTGACTGTGGCCTGGGGGTTAGGGGAATGTGCAAGGTTTGGAGGGGTGGTGGTTTTGGTCCTGGGGTGGTACAACAATAACTACTTCTTGAGCAAGGGAATATAGAGCCATGCCTTCCTCTCTGGGGTTCCCTGGTGGAAATGGCTGTTGGTTACCTCAGTGGCAAAAGATGCTGGTGTCTTCTGTGGAGCAGGCTGCTGGGAACCATGGAAGTTCCCACTCCACGGCTGTCACCAATAGCCTATTGCCTTTATTCTTTGTCACTAGTCATCTGCAGGGATCTTAGGTATGCTGATATAACCAGTCATTTGTTCTGTTTTGCTTCAGCTTCTTAAATAGGCCCTTGAGCTCTCACAGGGCTATTTTGGTTATTGAATAGCTGTCTTTCTCTCTATATATTTTTATTGCTGGGGATGAAGACTGGTGTCCCTACTTTACCATCTTGGTGACATCCTTTACCCCTGTGATGACGTTTAATATTTCTTCCCTTTTTTTTTTCTTTTTTTTGAGATGGAGTCTCACTCTGTGGCCCAGGCTGGTGTGCAGTGGTGCGATCTCGGCTCCCTGCAACCTCCGCCTCCCGGGTTCAAGCGATTCTCCTGCCTCAGCCTCCTGAGTAGCTGGGACTATAGGCGCGTGCCACCACGCCCAAGTAATATTTTGTATTTTTAGTAGAGACGGGGTTTCACTGTGTTAGCCAGGATGGTCTCGATCTCCTTACCTCGTGATCTGCCCACCTCAGCCTCCCAAAGTGCTGGGATTACAAGCGTGAGCCACCATGCCTGTCCTAATATTTCTTTTGTCTGTCACATTGTCTGTAAATTGGTAAGCTGGATCTACAGCTGGCAGAGTCAAGATTGATTATTTTGGCCAGAGTTCTTCCTGGATGGTAGTATAGACTTTCAGCAGACAGAGGGCACATAATATTTGTTTGTCTTTTTTTGCATGTGATGGTAACAGCCATTGATACTCAATGCTGAGATCCATTACTTCACTACAGGCTGAAAAATAGATATTCTATTTCTTTCACACTTTCTTCATTTTTTAGCTGGAATATTTCTCTAGAGAGAACCTTTCCTTTTGTAGCTGTTATATGGTGCAGTTTGAGTAGGGTTTTCAGGATAAATGCTTGGTTCTTTCCCTTTATTACTAATTTTTAAAATATTTTAAATAAACAGAGCTTAAAATAAATAGCATTGATTCTGTAGGATCATCAATAGTGACCATTTGTTTTTATTTTGTTTTTAAGTCTCTGTATGAACTCATGCCTTTAAACATATTTGATGTGTTTTACTCCATTGCAATTATTATTTTCTTTGATACCCTAATATTTTTATCTCTGGCCAGTAGTAGTCTCTTTAAGCTGGCTTTCAAGTCCTTTTCATAAAACCCTACCGGTTCAGTAATAGCTTCCTTGCTATCTGGTGTGAAAAGATATTCTAGGTTCATCTTGCGTATGTTCTGTCTCATATCTGGAATCAACCATTAGAATAAATGAAATTAAATGATTCCAGAGTTTGTGTAAGGCAGAAATTTCATTGATTGGAAGCTACTATGGAAATCAAGGTTAATATATTATAGTTCATACGTGGAGTTTATACATGACCAGTGACATCAAAAACACGCATCATTCAACTAAGATTCCTATTTCAGATGTGTTAATTTTGCCTTCTGGTTACATAAGGTGATTTCTCTCTTTTCTTTGTAGGTTTTGCCAGTCAGTCAGATGATGATCAGGTGAATGTAATGGGTTTTCACTTCTTAGGAGGTGCCCGAGTTACTCTTCTTGCTTCCAAAACTTCTCGTAAGTAAAACCATGTTATTATTGCTTTTTAAATTTTTTTTCTAAGGATATCACATCACAGAGCATACTCACATCAATGATTCCTGCGAAGGGTGATGTTCATTTATATTTCAGTAACTAAAAGCCATGATATTAAGTAGATAGGATGTGAAAGTTATGAAGTTAGGGTTGTGTTTTATTAGAGAACACTGATGTTGCCCAAGATTACCTTACCATGATCTAAATTTCACCAAAAATCAGATATGTAACTGATATATTCACTTTGTCTGAGTGTATATAATTTTTATCTTGGAACTAAGGAGAGTCTAACTGAGGGATTTAAATAAATGAAAAATATATTTAAGATAGGTATATGGTGAACTAGGTTTGGGAACTCCTAGAACTTGGAATTTTTTTTGTTTGCATATATTCTTGTTTATTCCTTTTGGACATTGGCAAAGATAACGGTGAAAGTGGATAACTTTTGCTGAGTGTAATTTCAATAGGCAGAAAGGTACATAGTCAAGTTTGAATTTAGATATGTCCTATTGATTTGGTTACTTTATGTATGTGAGAATAATAGTTGAAACTAGTCAATGTAAAACTAGCTCTTGACATATGTAGTATATTGAAGCTACTGAACTTACTGAGTTATACACACCTTCATGGAAATAAAATAAGATATTAAGAAGGGAAGTATTTAACAAATTTGTACTGAGGGAAAAAAGTACAAACACACACACACACACACATATACACCCCCATACCCCCTTGAAATATTCTGGCTCAGGACATTCCCATTAAAAAAAATATCTCTAGTTTTTCTGGTGAGCATTCACTTTCTATCCATGCACTTGCAGTTGTAGTTGGTTATTACTTTTCTAATAGTAAGAGTACAATAAGGCCATCTGTTTTTGAAAAAGAAAAGTATTAGCAGGAGGAACAGACATCCCATTTAGAAACTATAACTATGTTTTTATGGCTAAAATCACAATAGTTTCTGGAATATGTCAATTGGTGACTGGTAAAATAGACTCAGATACTATTGAAGACTCTAGAATAGGTCACAGAAATAAAAAACAACTCTGAGAAGAAAGAGAAGATTCTTTATTTTTGTGATTTTCCTGATTGGTCATGATTGCAGTATTCTTGACATTGGCATCATTTTTTAAAAAACAAATCATTTTATTTTGATAAGAAGACTTAACATGAGAGCTATCCACTTAATAAAATTTAAAATGTGTAGTTCAATATTGCTAACTGTAAGTACATAGCACTGTTTTGCTTTGATTAGCTTTAATTTCCAGTTAGATGGTAGAACCATTTTGGTGCATTTCTCTTAGTTTAACAATTCTTAAACTAAAAAAATTATGCCAACATTTCTTTGTGAAATTTTACACATTTGTTTGGCTGCAGTTGATGGTGCTGTATAATGAATCTGCAATTGAGACCATTAAAAAAGGCAAAAATTTGTGCAAATGAAGATATTTATATCCTAATGTGTTTTATTTATACCTTTTGATATAAAGTAACAAGTAGAACACTGATGTTGCCTGTGATTACCTTACTGCTATCTAAATTTTACCAAAAATCAAGTATACAGCTGATTTATTCTCTTTATCTGAATGTATGGCAATTCCCTGACTTAGCCATAGTAGGTAGACAAAATCAAATAGTGGAATAGGGCAGGACCTTTTAAACAAGGAGCCAAATGAACTGTGTAAATTGAAACCTGAATGATAGTCATTACAATTCTGTGATGGTTTTTGGCTGCAGTGACACACAGAATCCTACCTAGGAGATGCCTGTGGTGATGGAGAAAGATAGGTATAAGGAGAGTGTACTTTTCTGGGGTTGAGGCAGATGTTAGCGCTCCTACTGCTTTATCAGAGTGTTCATTCCTAAGAAAGGAATGAAGTAATTTGTACCCAATCTGTGTTTGACATTTTTCATTTTTTGAAAGGTACCTAGTATTAATTATAGTCCAGCAATCTGCTTTACAGAAAAATCCTACAAATGGAAAGAACCTAGTATTTCTTCCATAGTAACCAGTCAAATGATTCATAAGTCACGTAGAATTGTCCTTGGCTCTTGGATAGTATTTTCTGTGGGTTCTGCATATTCATCTCTTTTTAGAACTTGCTTGGTAAGCAGCCAAGGCTTCGTGTATGCTGTATGGCGATTTTCATTCATTTTTCTGATTCAGTATAGACCAGTCAAAGCAAACAAGAGAAAAGTAAGGTATAGCTCATTGTTTCAGACACCAAACCAAATTCCCTGGGGAACTGAGTAGGATTGTATTTTTACAAAGCAGAATAGTCGCTGGGTGTAGCGGCTCATCCCTGTAATCCCAACACTTTGGGAAGCCAAGGTGGGAGGATCACTTAAGCATAGCAGTTTGAGACCAGCCTGGGCAACATAGTGAGACCTAGTCACTACCCTACTATGCAGCCATAAAAAAGGATGAATTCATGTCCTTTGTAGGGACATGGATGCAGCGGGAAACCATCATTCTCAGCAAACTATCACAAGAACAGAAAACCAAATACCGCATGTTCTCACTCGCCGGGGTGGAATTGAACAAATGAGATCCACTTGGACACAGGAAGGGATCATCACATGCTGGGGTCCCTATTGGCAGGAGGGAAGGATAACGTGGGAGATATACCTAATGTAAATGATGAGTTAATGGGTGCAGCACACCAACATGGCACATGTATACATATGTAACAAACCACCATGTTGTGCACATGTACCCTAAGACAGAGGTATGATAAAAAAAAGAAAAAAGAAAAGAAAATTAGCTGGGTGTGAGGTGGCACATGAATGTAGTCCCAGCTATCTAAGGGAACTGATTTGGGAGGATCACTTAAGCTAGCAGGGAGGTTGAGGCTGCAGTGAGCTGAATGCACTTTTCTGCCTCTAACTAACGCACCCAACTGCTGCAGAGGTGAGACTCTGTCTCAAAAAGAAAATGAATGCTTACATTTGGGAAAAATATGCTAACAACATTTCACAAGAAAATATTATCACGATTAAATTGAAAATAACAGGGAAGTTCTAATTTTTTAAGATCAAATGTTTTTATAGTTGTTTTTATAATTAATATTGCAAAATATTTCTGCATGGATGTCTATAATTTTGAGTGATTCAGTATAATGGAATTTCAAATATGCTATTGTCTAAATATGTATATATTCTTATGCTGCTTTCCTAAGATCCAGATCCACATAATGACTTATTCCATAACAACAAACACTGCTACCTCTCTCTCCCCAGTCTCTTCTGCCCCTTTCTGCTTCTATACTTTTCTTGGTCTTGCCTCTCTCTAGTTCTGTTTTTATCTTTAGTCTCTATTTGTACATTGCCTTGTTCTACTTGCTTCTTAAATAATTTAGAAGAGTTTAAAAGTATCCAAAATATGAAAAGAGAAGATAAGTATTTCAAGAAAATAGAGAAAATCAGGGCAGGAAACTAATAAAGGTAGAAATAAGATTAATACTCAGAAATGCATACTGTATGATTAAAAAGGTGCTAGTCACCTAAAATAATAAGTAATCATTTAGTTTCCATTTTCAGAGTGTTCAAAATGTTAAATCTTTTGTTGAGAGATGCACACCCTTTACTGATGCTGAGTCAAAGATGAAATTTCCCTTATGAATATTCAAAAAGACAGTTCCTTCAATAATATCTCTATAGTTTATGTAATTATAAAGATTATGCTTATGTAATTATGGGAAACAAATTTCACAGAACTTTAGAAAATAATGATAAAACTCCATTTATGAAATATAAATCTGCCTGGGCCCAAATCATTGTGGTCTGAGCTGCAGCCTGATCTAAGGATAAATTTTGAGTATCTAGTTTTGCAAATTTTCATTTTCTAGTGTTTTTCAATAAGGATTGAGCAACTAATTTCAGTAACTCAGAATTGAGAAGTAGGATGAAGGAGGTGTGTATTTTGTTTTTAAAGGAACAATATTAGAACACGTTTGAATATTAATTTAAATGATTGAGTTCAGCGGGAGAGGTTGATGATCAGGAAAGAGAAGTGGATCATAATGAAGTCCTTGAGGAAGAGAGGGATGGGATGCAGAACCTAGCGGGAGGGGTTGAGGAATAGGCCTTTGTAACTTCTCTGTAACAGGAGGGATTGTATGTACATCTAGGGAGACTTCGTAGATTTGTTAGTGGAGAGATAAAGGAGCTTTGATGATGTATAAATTTGAACAAAAAATACTGTGAAAATAAGAAAGCAAACTCATGAGGGAAACAGGCATTGTGGAATCCCCGTCTAGAGTTTGAGATAGTACATTTTGAATTGAAACCAGCCATCCTTGTTAGGTGATTTTCCCTGGAAGTGATTTGTTTATCAGCATCTAAGCAACTGAAAACGGCTCAGATTTTAAAACAGAATTACAGATAAAATGTTTTTATGAGACTGATTATCATAATGGACTACTACAAATCTGAGATGGTAAGGAAATAAGTGAAGATTAGCAAAAACTGATACATGGTGAAAAATTAATGGGTTCACCTGATCAAAATTCTTGAAAGTTTGAGGAAGTAGAAGGAGTTATAGAGCAAATGAACTAGGTTAAAAAAAAAAAAAAGGTAGTGGTCAGAGAATGGATCAGATATTGAGAACAGGAGTTCAGAGAGATTGCAGATTCTGATAATGGCAAGCTCATCATTGGGGGAGTGGATTGCTAAAGTGGATAGAAGACTAATGGGGACAAGGATTTCAAGAAAATGAGGTATCACTTGATAAGGCACAGTGCCTCACGCCTGTAATCCTAGCACTTTGGGAGGCTGAGGCGGGTGGATTGCCTGAGGTCAGGAGTTTGAAACCAGCCTGGCCAGCATGGTGAAACCCTGTCTCTACTAAAAATACAAAAAAAGTTAGCCCGGCATGGTGGCAGGTGCCTGTAATCCCAGCTAATTGGGAAGCTGAGGCAGGAGAATTGCTTGAACCTGGGAGGCAGAAGTTGCAGTGAGCTGAGATTATGCCATTGCACTCCAGCCTGGGCAACAGGGTGAGACTCCATCTCAAAAAAAAAAAAAAAAAGAAAGAAAATGAGGTATCACAGTTGTGGATATTGAAAAGGCCTATTTGAATTGAGGTACGTTCCTTGTTTACCTAATTTATTGAGTTTTATTTTTTTAATCATGAAAGGACGTTGAATTTGTCAAATACTTTTTCTGCATCTATTGAAATAATCGTATGGTTTTTGCCCTTCATTCTGTTAATATGATGTATCATCCTTATTGATTTGCTTATGTTAAACCATCCTTGCATCCCTGGAATGAATCCCACTTGATCATAGTGAATGATCTTATTAATGTGCTGTGTTGAATTTGGTTTGCTAGTATTTTGTTGAGGATTTTTGCATCTTAGTTCATCAGGGATACTGACCTGCAGTTTTCTTCTTTTGTTATGTCCTTGTCTGATTTTGTTATCAGAATAATGTTGGCCTCATAGATTGAAATTTGAAAGCATTCCATTCTCTTTGATATATTGGAATAGTTTGAGTAGAATTGTTATTAGTTCTTCTTTAAATGTTTGATGGAATTCAGCAGTGAAGCCATCAAGTCCTGGGCTTTTCTTTGGTAGGAGACTTTGTAGAACTGATTCAGTCTTCTTACTTGTTATTGGTCTTTTCAGATTTTCTGTTTTTTCCTAGCATTTTCGTAACAGTTTAATGATTCCTTGTATTTCTATTGTATCAGATATAATTTCTACTTTTTCTTTTATTTGAGTCTTCCTTCTTTTTTTTTTTTTTAGTCTAAAGGTTTGTTTGATTTTGTTTATCTTTTCAAAAAACCAGCTCTTTGTTTTGTTGATCTTATGTGTTGTTTTGATGCTTAGCACAATGAATGAGAAAGCACACACTGTCTTTCTCTCTCCCTCTCAGACAAATCATTGTGAAATTTTAGAGTGCTAAGGAGCATATTCTTAAAGATTAGAAAGAAAAAAAACAAGTTACTCAAGGGATATGAATCAAGATGGCATTTAGTTTTTCATCAAAATTATTGGATGATAGATGACAATGCAGAAGTTTTCTCCAAGATTTCAACTTAGAATGCTGTGTCTTGCTAAGTTGAAAATCTGCAAAGAATGCTGAATAGACACATACTCTCAGTGTCACAAAGTAGGGTTAACCAATTGCAAATACAGGTCAAGCATCCCAAATCTAATAATTCAAAATCCAAAGTGCTCAAAAAGTTTGGAAGTTTGGAGCATTTTGGATTTTTGGATTTGGAATGCCTAATTGCTTAAGTATATAATACACATATCCCAAAATCTGAAAAAATCTGAAATCCAAAACACTTCTGGTCCTGAGCATTTTGAATAAAGTATACCTAATGTGTATCAAATTGGTATAGCCTCAGGTAGATGTTTGAAAAATGGAAAAGATAACTAATATATTGGATATTTCAATATCCTGAAAGATTTTTAACATGCTAGAGTGATTGAATTGAATAAAGTCAAGTTTAAAAGTCCTTTTTCTTAGTTGTTCATTTTGATTATTTCGCTTTCAGGTATAATAGAAGGATTACAGTCACATATGTGAAAAATTGTTGGGCCTTGAAATAGGATTTCTTTTGCATCTTCCAAAAGAAAGCATATGTGATCTTGAACTGTGTTATACAAAATACCTGGAGAAAAAGGAAATGGGAGTATTATTTTACTTCATCTTGGTAGACAATACATTTATTCCTTTTTCGTTCAGCAGACATGTTAGCTATAAACACTGTTGTGGCTCTTGTGGATCTCCTACACTAATGGGAGAGACAAACAGGTAAAGAGAACCAATAATAGAATGCTTGATGTGCTTATAGAAGCACTTTTTTAGTGCTGTTGTATCCCAAAGGGTTGAAACTCCATAGAAATTTTATTTGTAGAGGGTCTTAAGGAATGAGTAGGAGATTATCAGATGGAGGTCATTCTAGGAAAAGGGGAAAGTATATCCTGATGCTTGATAAAGCATGAGGTTTCAAAGGATCAGTGAATTTTCTTGTGTGCTGAAAGTTCATATGGTAGGGGCTCTGTGATAGTCCTTTAATGAGGTCAGGAAACTTAGGGACAAGTATAATGACCAAATCTAAGGTCAACTGATGCCCACCTCATGCCCCTGTGAATAGTTTAACTTACACAGTGATTCATCAATATAATATTACTGTTTATATTTATTTAAAAAATTCTTAGCAATATTATTAAGTGACAATGAGAATATTATATAAATCTAGCTTGGAAAAAGCCTGTTGAAAAGTAAGTATTAAGAAACCATCCTTAGTTTCTAATATTGAAGAGGCTGTATATTTAAAATACTAAACCTACTGAAAGTCTGGGCACGGTGGCTCACGACTGTAATCCCAGGACTTTGGGAGGCCGAGGTGGGTGGATCACCTGAGGCCGGGAGTTAGAAACCAGCCTGACCAACATCGAGAAACCTTGTCTCTACTAAAAATACAAAATTAGCTGGGCATGGTGATACATGCCTGTAATGCCAGCTACTCGGGAGGCTGAGGCAGGAGAATCGCTTGAACTTGGGAGGCGGAGGTTGCGGTGAACTGAGATCACGCCATTGCACTCCAGCCTGGGCAACAACAGCGAGACTCTGTCTCAAAAAAACAGAAAAAAAAAACAAAAAAAAAAAACAAAAAACCTACTGAAATAGTTTAAGTTATTTCCTCAACATTTTGGTTTAAAAATCATTCATCTGCTTTTCTGTCTCACGTTTCAAAATTTCCAAATAGCATGAATTGTATAGTTCACTGTTTATGATATGAATACAAACATTATATTGATGAACTTGAGATGTTCTGACACACATAAAGACTGATGTGATGCATTTTTGTACCTTCCTTAATTAAATATATTCTTTTCTCCATTTATAATAGAGTGTTATGGAAATTGTCTAGGCTCTGATCATCTAAATTTATTTTATTTGGAAACTGAAGTGGTTATTTCCACTGAACTGCTATTGCAAGATACAAAAGAAAAGAGATAAACAAATTGAATGCTCATTTTGACAGCTATTTTGATTACTAATATTTTAAGGGCTCATTTTAAAGTACAGGTTCTTTTATGTTATATTGTAAATCGAAAAATTCATTTCTCCATCCATGAAATATATACTCTGGAAAGTCTCCAGGGGTAGTATTAACCATCTTGGAGTACTAACACTGAGAAAATGTTTAGTAATCAAAATAATACTTTATAAATCTTGGACTCATTGATTCTTTGGATTTATGGTAATCTAACAAAAGTAAAAAATGTTGTTGTGTTTATAAATTCCAAGACTAATTGCAAATTTTTCTTTCTTTTTTTTTTTTTTTTGGAGACAGAGTCTTACTCTGTCACCAGGCTGGAGTACAGTCACGATCTTGGCTCAGTGCTGCCTCTGCCTCCCAGTTCAACTGATTCTCATGCCTCAGCCTCCTGAGTAGCTGGGACTTACAGGTGTGCGCCACCATGCCCAACTAATTTTTTGTATTTTAGTAAAGATGGGATTTCACCATGTTGCCCAGGCTGGTCTTGAACTCCTGAGCTTGGGCAATCTGCCTTTCTCAGCCTCCCAAAGTGCTGGGATTACAGGTGTGAGTCACTGCGCTCATCCTAATGGTGAATTTTTTATTCCAGAAAAATTGTTTTTTGTTTTTCTTTTGTATATGTTGATGAAAAAATAAGAAAGAAACAGAAACTAAAAATTTTAAGTTACTGAAAATGTCATACCTTTTTAAATGTTTATTAAGAGTTTTACATTAAAAAAAAACTTTTAGGTTCAGTGGTACATGTGCAGGTTTGTTGTATAAGTAAACTTGCGTAATGAGGGTTTGCTGTACAGATTATTTTTCTCACCCAGGTACTAAGCATAGTACCTGATAATTATTTTTTCCCGATTATCTCCTTCCTCCCACCCTCCACCCTGAGGTAGGACCTGGTGTGTCTTGTTTTTCTCCTTGTGTCCATGTGTTCTCATCATTTAGCTCTTACTTATAAGTGAGGATATGCAGTATTTGTTTTTTTGTTGTTATTGTTCCTGCATTAGTTTGCTAGGAATATTGGCCACCAGCTTCATTCATGTTTCTGCAAAGGACATGATCATGTTCTTTATTATGGCTGCATAGTATTCTATGATGTATCCCTACCACATTTCCATTATCCAGTCTATTGTCAATGGACATTTAGGTTGATCCTTTGCTATTGTGAATAATGCTGCAGTAAACTTATGTGTGCATGTATCTTTATGGTAGAATGATTTATGTTCCTTTTTGTGTATGCCCAGTGATGGGATTGCTGGGTCGAATGGCAGTTATGTTTTAGTTTTTTGAGGAATTGCCACACTGCTTTCCACAAGGGTTGAACTTAATTTATACCACTACCAGCAGTGTATAAGCATTCTTTCTTCTCTGCAATCTTGGTAGCCTCTGTTATTTTTTGACTTATTTTTAATATTAACACTTCTGACTGGTATGATGTGGTATATCATTTTGCCTGTGATTTGAATTTCTCTAATGATTAGTGATATTGAGTATTATTTCATATGCTTGTTGGCCATATGTATGTCTTCTTTGAAAAGTGTCTGTTCATATCCTTTGCTCACTTTTTAATGGGGTTGTTTTTTTCTGGTAAATTTGTTTAAGTTCCTTATAGATTCTGGATATTAAACTTTTTCCCAGTGCATAGTTTACAAATATTTTCTCTTATTTTGTAGGTCATCTGTATACACTGTTGATAATTTCTTTTGCTGTGCAGAAGCTCTTTGTTTAATTAGATAGCATTTGTCAATATTTGCTTTTGTTGCAATTGCTTTTGGTGTCTTTGTCATGAAATCTTTACCAATTCCTATGCCCAGAATGGTATTTTCTAGGTTTTCTTCCAGGATTTTTATAGATCTGGGTTTTACATTTAACTCTTTAACCCATCTTGTGTTGATTTTTGTATGTGGTGTAAGGAAGGAGTCCAGTTTCAATCTTTTGCATATTGTGAGCCAGTTATTCCGGCACCATTTGTGTGTTTTTGTCAGCTTTGTTGAAGATTAGATGGTTGAAGGTGTTCAGCATTATTTCTGGGCTCTCTCTTCTGTTCTGTTGGTTGACGTGTCTGGTTTTGTACCAGTATGATGCTGTTTTGTTTACTGTAGCCCTGTAATATAGTCTGAAGTAGGGCAATGTGGTGCTTCCAATTTTGTTCATTTTGCCTAGGATTACCTTGGCTATTTGTTATCTTGTTTTGTTCCATATGGATTTTAAAATAATTTTTTCTAGCTCTGTGAAGAATGTCATTGGTAGTTTAATAGGAATAGTATTGAATCTGTAAACCACTTTGGGTAGTATGGCCATTTCGATGATATTTTCTTCCTGTCCATGAGCATGGAATGTTTTTCCATTTGCTTGTGTCATCTCGATTTATCTGAGCAGTGTTTTTATAGATTCTTATTGTAGAGATCTTTCACCTCCCTTGTTAAGTGTATTTCTAGATATTTTATTCTTTCTGTGGTAATTATGAATGGGATTGTGTTCCTGATTCGGCTCTTGGCTTTATGTACAAAATCATTAGGAAAGTGAGGTGTAGACTCAAATTGATAGTTTAGATCCCAGCTCTAGCTTAAAATTCTTCTGAATGACTTTGGAAAAATTACATAACCATTAAAAAATTTATTAAATGGCCATAAAATAGTACTGTAATATTATATATGAATCCAAATGAAATAACCCCTAAAAAGCATATAATAATTTCCTGATGCATTGTAAGTGCTAGGTAAATTTTGGCTGGTGGTATTATTTTCATCCTTATTACCATTAGTACTATCACTGACATCGCCTTCTCAATGTGGCCTTTCCCGACCATAGCATCTCAAGAAAGGCCACCCATTTGTCTTTATTACAGCACCTTGGTTTCTGCATCGTAGTATTTTCATAGGTTCTGTTTCATATGTTATTCACTTGTTTATTTTCTGCCCTTCTGACTAGAATGAGAAATAGGATGATGTATGTGTTGTTCAGTATTGTCTCCCTAGCACTTATCACTCAGCAATATTTTTTGACTAAATGAATAGATACAGTGTTACCTTGAGTCTTATTTAAACTATAAACAAGAATTGTCTTCCATTACCTCTCTTTTATAAAGAGAATTTCAACCCTTTGATTTGTCACTTTCCTTTGAACCTGCTGCATGTGATGTTTCTCTGTTACTTTATCTTTAGAGAGGGAAGTCTTTGCCCAATATAGGGGATTGAGATGGGTCTTTCGGAGAGCTCACAGGCCCCTGTCGTGGTAATCCAAATTTTTATAAAAGGAGAAGAGAAAAGCTTAGACTTGTTCACATTTCATTTTGTTAGAGATTTTTTTTTTGTTTGTTTGTCAGGACAATAAAAGGAAGGAGCTCCATAGGCAGCTGAGGCAGGCACTTGACCTCGCTGGGGGAAGAGTTTGGGGCACAGCTGCTGCTTTTCTTGGTTAGCCCACAGCATCCCCCATTTTCTTTCATACAACACACATGCCCAGTGTAAGCTGTGAGTGAAGACTCAGCCTAGCAGTTTCACTGAGGTGTTGGAGTCGGTCCTAATTGGGTTTGTCTTTCCTCGTCAAGAACTCAGCTCTGGCCAGCTGAGCTTGGGCATACTATTGGCGTTCTGCTAAGAATCATGTCCATGTTTTTTCCCCAGTGATAAATTCTGATCAATTTTCAGACTAACTTATGGTGGATAGGCTTGCCTGGACGTACCTGAACATGCTTTGTTTCCAGATATTTTCGCAATACCTACATGGGTGATTTAACAGAAGCTGGTATAATGTCTTGTTATAGTGCAGCATAAAAACTGCTCACTCCATTTCAGACATACTACGTTCCTCCTCTGTGTTCTATAAACACATTTCTGCCTCAGTGCCTTTGTCCTTACAGTTCCTTTGTCTTGCAATGCTCTTCTCATAGATTTCCCCATGGCTTTCTCCTTTACTTCATTCAGGTACCTTTAATTATATATGTGTGTTTTTACTTCTGGGGCCAGATGATATAGTTCTTTTAAACATGTCATAATAATCCTAGTTGTTTATGTTTATCTTTTTTAAGATTTGTAATACATTTTCATTGAAAATTTATAGTTGAATGGAATAAATTCCTCTCTACAGCTTTATTTTATTTCATATATAAGGAATTTTATTCTTATTATATTTAGGCTAACCCCAAGTTTTTTCTATCTGCATGTGAAAGCTTATTCAGAATCCTTCTAGAAACTGAATGAATTGAATTTTCTTTGAAAAATTAGCACTGTGAAATTTCTGTAACAATTTACAGCTTTATTTGAAATGACAGTAAATTCTATGCTAAAGAAAACATTTTATTAAAGATACTTGTTTTGTATCTGCTATGTGAAAGTTACTTGATTAGCTAGGTGCTGTGTAGGTTCAAAGAAATGTATGATATCTCTGCCCTTTACAACAAATTGGGGAAAGTGATGAAAACAATAATGACAGTAACATTTATTGAGTGCTTAATATGTCAAACATTGTTTTAAGTGTTTTATTTAAAGGTACGTATATGTGAAAGGAAATGAGCATATTAAAGCAGAAGTCTCAAAATCTAGGAGTTGTAAAGGATCCTGTTTAACCTTACGAACCTGGTGGAAGCTTTTTAATGCTTTTGGCAGGTATTCATTCCTACAGGATCTCCATAGGAATTCACAAGATGGGCTCTGAGCTCCTGAAGGAGAAGCGGCACAAAGCCCACAAGAAGCTGCAGCTGAAGGACGAAGACTGTGAGCAGCTGTTCCTAGTGCAGGAGCTGGGGGAGCTGATGGCCAGCCTGTTTGAGGAAGCCCACAAGATGGTGTGGGAAGCCAACATGCAGTAGGCAGTGTCAGAAACACAGCTGCATGAGGAGGCCTGGGGAAAGATAGCCATGTTGCAGGCAGAGATGACAGCGTGAAGACACTGGTCATCATGTCCACACCAGCCTCTCCCAACTGCAAGCTCCACCTGCACCTGCTGAGCCCCATTAAGGGTGGGCCCCGCAAGCCCCACTGCCAACATAGGAGAACCAGCAGTGCCTTCTCCTTGACCTTGTGCCCCACTGTGAGACATGCCCTCCCCTTGGACAAGGAGGTGGATGTGACACTACTGGAAGAGTTCCAAGCCTGGAAGAAATTACCTACCCTGGACAAGACCTTTTCCTTGCTGCAAAGGGTGTAGTGGGAGGACATGGGCCCTGCCTGGACTTCACAGTGCAGAATCTCTTGCCACTGGTGTAGGCCTCTGTGGGGGACAACACACTCATCATCAAGACTGTGACTCTGCAGAAGCTGCCTATAGTGAGGGTAACTGTGGTCAGTTGTGGCAGTGCCAATATATATGTCTTGAGCAATTTGGCCCATACCTGCCACCACCACCACATCTGGCTTTGTGACTTTGAGAGCCACTACCACATCTCACTGTCTTCTCAGGCCAGGATCACTGCAGTGTGCAACTTTTTCGTCTACATCTGCTACAACCACAAGGCCTGGTACAACAGGATTTGAAGCCAGTGTTCTGGGAGATCACAAAGCTGTGAAAGAGATACAGCTGGCCAAACTCAGCTCCCCCTAGAAGCCTAGGATGTTACCTGGACCTAGATGTGGGCTGCCCGGGATGGACAGACACACATAAAGTTAAGGATCCTGGTACAGGATCTGAGACAGGTCTGTACCTCATGAAATGACCTTTTGTTCACACCAAGTTCTGCAACTCACAGGTGGACTTTCAAGAAAATACCAAAGACCAGGGAGTTCAGAGCCTGAAAAACACTTTCAATGGCAGTTTTTCCTGAGGCAGCTGTGAACATCTATCATTGTTGATATAGTTCTTATCATGAATTGTGTCCTTTGCATCTCTCTAGCTGTTGTCTAATTCTTCTGCTATGTGATAGTCCTTCCTATACTTGAAAATGGTAGTATATCTTCTTCGAGAGAAGTCCTGGCACCACTGTGGCATGGTTAGCCCTAATGATTGGTCCTGAATCAGTGATGGCAGAAGAGTGATGGCAGAAGCAGTGTTCAGTTTTCTGCTATTAGGCTCTCTTTCCAAGTCTCCTGGGAGCTCATTGAGGGCAGAAGCTCTTCTTCCCTTATTCCTGATTTTATCCCCAGCATCTTGCACTGAGTTATGTAAATGAATGAAAGTAAATAAATACAGTCTAGAGTTAATATGTTGGATCTCAAGCTTAGTGTGGGTAAGACTAGGTTTATATGGTACTTTATCATCATTATTCTCCAGTCTACCTCTCTACCCCTGCCCCGCCACAACTGTACTGTCTCTAAAGCATTAACACTACAGTGTCATTTTTTTAAAAAAGT
Source organism: Papio anubis (assembly GCF_008728515.1). NCBI lineage: Eukaryota > Metazoa > Chordata > Mammalia > Primates > Cercopithecidae > Papio > Papio anubis. The sequence goes on from NC_044979.1 coordinate 103,504,500, forward strand.
AAGTATTTGGTGGCATTTATTTAAAAAAGTATTATCTTTGATTGAGGAAAACACTTAATCAGCATTATGGGCAGAACTCAGCATCCAGAATAAGACTGGGATGAAGGGAGGGGTGGTGAAGCTTCAAGGGGAATGGGGTATGACTTCAGCAGCAAAGACCAGTGTGTTTGCATGGATTGTGACAGGCATACCCAGTATATTTTATTCTTTATCATTGTAAAGGGGAATGACTGGGATGATAGGAGATATATTATTGAATTCTGGATGGAGATGACAAATTGAAGTCCTAATAACCAATCTGAAGAAGTAATTGCATTTATGAAATTTACCATGGTACCATGGGGAACATAAATAAATATTTTCTATGTCCATGTATCATGCTACTCTAGCAGGATCTTAGATTCCCTAAGCAAGAAGATTCAGTTCATCTTTGTACTCCCAGTGTGTCTCTTTATGACATCTGCATAATAGATGGTCAATAAGTGGTGAATTAAATGAAATAGAGGACTTAGTCCTAGATCTCAAAAAAAACATATAATTCCCAACCCAGTGTGGTGGCTCATACATGTAATCCAAGCACTTTGGGAGGCTGAGGCAGGTGGACCACGAGGTCAGGAGTTCGAGACCAGCCTGACCAATGTGGTGAAACCCCATCTCTACTAAAAATACAAAAATTAGCTGTATGTCATTGCGGGTACCTATAATCCCAGCTGCTCGGGAGGCTGAGGCATGAGAATCACTTGAACCAGGGAGCGGAGGTTGCAGTGAACCGAGATCATGCCACTGCACTCCAGCCTGGGCAACAGAGTGAGACCCTGTCTCAAAAAAAAAAAAAAAAAAAAGAAAAAAGAAAAAAAAAGTATATTAATTCTTTTAAAGGGAGCAAATGTAATAATCTTGGAAGTTATATAAGAATGCATGGTTTTAGGTAGTTAAGTGCCTAGTGAACTGTAGACATAGTAAGTCTCTATATAAATTCAGGAAGACACAATCTTATGAGGCAGTTAAGGTTAGTATCTAGTGTCCCAGTGCCTGCTCTTGTTACTAACTGGCTAGTAACACTGTTTCTCTCATAGGGCTGTTAGGGTTTAAATGAGAAAGTGAATGTAAAGTGCTTAAAATGTGGCTGGCGCAGATTGAGCTCCCATGGATATCAGAGAAATCAAGATTTGAGTAGATGAGATTAAAGCCAGGTCCTGATGAAGAAGTAGGATTTAGGCAGAAGGAGATGAACTATTAATTCTAGCACTGGCGTTTAATTGCTTTTAATCTTTGGCAAGTCTCTGAAACTCTCTGTGCTTTATTTTCCTTTGTATAAAAAGGGGCTATTGTAGTCACAGTTCTTGGTACACAGTTTGTGCCCAACAAATAATAGCTGTTGTTATCATAGGTATTATTACCACCTCTCTTAGCATCATTGTCACCGTTGTTGTCATCATTTTCAGGGTAGAGCATAGCTAGAAATTGGTCATCTTGGAGTAGTAGAGCTGAGGTCTCAGGGAATAAAGGGAAACAAGATTTATATTTAGAAAAGGGTCTGACTGCAAAGTTTCTCTTCAAATTAAAGAACTGTTAGAAAAATAGAAAACTTTGATCATGATTACCATGAATTATGCTGATTACAGTATCCAGGATATTGAATTTTATATAGAATACATTTTATTTTACTTTAATATTTTGAAATGATACTAATGATAACAAATTGTATTCTTGCAATGGCTGTTTTCTTTTTAAATACAGGCCTTTTTAAAGGATCCAAATTTGGGTGTTTTTATTGTACTGAAACCTGTTATAAGATACATAACAAAAAGGACCATACTTTACAGTTTGCCACTGTGACCACCTACTTTTGGAATTAGATTTGAAAGTGTTAAGTGGTTCATGCAGGGAGCAATGAAGCAGTGAAAGTGTTTTTGTAAAGCCAGTGGAATCATATCTTTGTTACAAAAATGAAATCTTTGAACTTTTAAAGTCAGGGTTATTGATAGTTCATGTAGCTTTATCTAGTAATTCTGTGTTACTAAGCGTTTTTATTTAATTTTTTTCTCTCAGAACGATATCGCATTCAGAGTGAACAATTTGAAGATCTTTGGCTCATAACCAATGAGCTTATTCTTCGCCTTCAAGAATATTTTGAAAAACAGGGAGTCAAAGATTTTGCATGTTCTTTTTCTGGATCTATGCCCCTTCAAGAATATTTTGAGTTGATTGATCATCATTTTGAGGTGTGTATAATCATAACCCACATAATCTATAATCCTCAAATACATGAAAGAGAAATAGATGCTATAGAAGAATTCTGTATACATGCCATTAGGCTATGTGCTTCTCGTTTTTCTTATGTGAATGGTGGATTTTGTGAATCCATTCCTGCCCACTTGCCCAGTTTGTGATCAATTACAGACATTTATAGAGTGGCTGCCTGGAGCTAACCATGTCGTCTGGCCTTGGAACAGAGCTGATTTAATTCTCCCACATGGAGACTTAACCCTTGACCCCAATAACCCAGTGTTAAAACTATTTGAGCTTATCAGAGACCATTTGGCTAACTGATTCTAGCAGGCCATAAATGAGGTGTGATTATAAAGTAAAGTGATTTTTCTTTTTCATTTTTAACAAGCATACCAGAACTTCTGCATCTGAATGAGGGTTAACACTTAAAATATTCCCCAGTATCTGGCACAGTGGGTGCTTGGTAAATGCTGAATGATTAACTGAATGAATCAATGAGATCTAACAGTAACTTTGTTGCTCTGAATGTTTTGCATTTCTTCTTTGGAAGTGCTTTCAGAGCCTGTGTTAGATTCTCTTGAGTATCTCAATGCTGACATGCCTTCATCTTTTGAAGACTGATTTGATGTTTGGGACTAGCCAAATACTTGTTTTGTGAGTGGATTTGACAGTGACAGTCATAGTTTTTTTTAAACGTCCCATGTATTAAAGTTGTCAGGCTCTACTTATATAGTCTATGAACAGACTCTTTAGGCAATACAAAAGGGGAATTTTGAGAGAATTTCGAACATTATCCAAGTAAGCATTGGTTCTTAGGGGGGACTACATTTCAGTGTAGGGGTGTGTGTGTGTGTGTGTGTGTGTGAGAGAGAGAGAGAGAGAATATTACCAGTCATATAATTTTTCAGTCAACCATTGAACATTCTAAAAGCATTGACTTTTCAGCTGTGAAGACTTCTTTAATGTAGTGTGAACATAAAAAGAAAATTTCAGGTGTATACAATTGAATTATGAATAATTATGTCATAATTCCTCATCTATGATGATAACTTGTGATGACACTATTTTCTAGGAACACATGCCTTTGGTCAAATTGTAGCACCAAAATTGACACAGTCTGTGAGAGTATTTTTAGGTATTATACGGAATGAGAATCTTTGCAGTTCTTTGGGATATATTTTAAGAAATTCTTGCTTCACTGTTGGAAACTGAAGTGTAGTGATTTGTGAAAGGGTCCACGGAAAGACTATACTAATTACATATTTGTAATATTTGAAATAGAGAATATTAGATATTACTGACTAATAAGTTTGACATATAATTTTCCCTTTTTACTTTGTGGCTAGTAAGTAACTCCCTGGAGTTTGTACATCAAGGGTGTGTCTTTTCTGAGGAGGGACTTAGAGAATATGGTGAACAACAGGCACTTTCATTTGTTACACACATAAATTAAGGGGGGCATGGTTATGCTTCTTTTGTTCTCTGTCTCCTTTCTCTGCTTTCAGCCATTAGTAAGATTTTAAACTTTGAATGCAGATGGGTTTTGGAATCCAAGCGTCCCTTGGAGTATAAACTTCATGAAGGCAGACATTTTTGTCTGTATTATTCATTGCTTTAATTTCTAGTGCCTGGACCAGGGTTTGGCTCTGGGGTCAATAAATATTTGTTCAGCATTGAAATTCTGACATGTGAAAACATTTCAATCACTGCTGCTTGGTTACACTTTCAAAGAAATGATAACCTGGTTGATAGTCTGAGTACTGAGAATATCTTTTTAATTTTTTGGTGTATCAAGAATTTAGGAAATAAATTATAGCAGTAAATTATACAGTTAGAAGAATGAATTATTGATAATTAGGTTAATGTTCTTTTAAAAACTTTATTTAAAAAGATTTTTATTACTTAATTTTTGGTATGTTTTTGCTCAAGGGAATATTCTTTGATTTAGTTAGCTACTGAGTGCTTCTAAAACAGATTTAAAAAAGTTAAAATTTCAAGTTACTTTTATTTCATATGTAATTGTAGAATGCATGCACTGAAAGGGTAAGGAATTTGGTTTGTAATCAGAAATGTAGTCTATGATATGTTTGATTTCTGAGCATTTTGAATATGATATTTATTTCAGCTAGTTTATTACTATTTTGCAAAGTTGAATTAGTGATTCACGTGATCTGATCTTATGAAGTGTCCCTTTTACCCTTTGACTTTGACTAGCTTTCTTTCATTTTAACAATATTAATTTAAATGAGATGGGTTACAGTGAAGAGAGTCATTTAGGATTCTAATTCCCCAGCCACTCAGTCTTTTCTTTGGAGGCAGTGTTTGGTGTCCAGTTTCTTGTATCTCTTTCTAGAAATATCCTATGCAGTCACAACTATGTTAATATATAGGTTTCTTTTTTTTAAATAAAAAATAATGGCAGCACATTATACATACTATTTTGTATCATTTTGCTTTGTTTCATTTATCGTCTTTGCACAGCATTGCATATCAGCACCTAGTAGTCTTGCAGAATAGTCTTCCTTCTTTAACCAGTTCCCCTATTGATGGGAATTTTGATTATTAATAATGTTTTACTGTGATAACAATAGATCAAACAATTTTGTAATGTATATCCTGATATATACATTACTGTCTGCAAGCGTATCTCTAGGATACATTACTAGCATTAGGATTGTTCAGTCAAATGCTATATGTTTAAGAGCTATTTGTATTAACTTTCATGTAAAACTTTGGCCATTTTTCTATTGGGTTGTTGCTGATTTCCTACTGATTGCTGTTGGATTGTGGTCTTTTTCTCATTGATTTGTAGATGCTTTCTAGATATGGGCATGACTTTGTCTCTGTAGTTATTGCTGTTACTTTTTGCAGTTTGCTATTTGTCTTATTTTCTTTATAATTTTTAAAAATCATGTAGAATTATATGTTTTTGTTTTTTTAGCTAGTAATTTATCAGGGGTGTGTTTGTGTGTTTGTGTGTGGATGTGGCTTTTAGCTTTTGACTTACACTAATAAAGGCCTTTCCTATACCAAGATTATTTTAAAAATTCTGATTTTCCTAGTGCTTTTACTGTGTCTAAACTTTTAATCTCTGCATTGCTTTTGCTGTAAAGAATGAGAAAAGTTTTCTATTTTTTCCCATGTGACCAATTATTGAAAAATACCTATTAAATGATCTGTTTTTCCTCCAGTGATACTGGATAACTTTTACAAAGTTTCCATTTGATCTGTTCCACTGTATCATCTGTGAATTAGTGACTCATGTACCAAATACCACATTGTTTTAATTCCCTTAATTCTATAATACATTTAAATTTCTTCATTACTCTTTTATATCATTGTGTATATTTTTTCTTTGAAGATGTTTTTTGTGTCCATTTAATCTCAGTTTAAGAAATTATTCATTGCAGTTACGGATAAATGGTGAAAAATTAGAAGAACTCTTATCTGAGAGAGCTGTACAATTTCGGGCCATTCAACGCCGACTATTAGCAAGATTCAAAGATAAAACCCCTGCCCCGCTTCAACACCTGGACACCTTGTTAGATGGAACCTACAAGCAGGTCAGTATAATATCAGTTACAGTTTTCTATTACTGGCTATAATTTTTTTGTCACCCTGGAGTCATGTACCAGAATATCCAAGATAAGGTACTCATTTCCAGGGCTTTAAGGAACATAAGCTTTAGAGGCAGAAAAACCTAGGTTCAGAGTCAAACTCTGCTGCTAATTGTGTCACCTTGGATAAATTACATGAGCACCATCAGTTTCCACATATTACCTCCCAGAGTTGTTGTGAGGATTTTTAATCTTTTATGTAAAGCAACAAGAACAATGCCAAGCACGTAATATGTGCTTGATAAATAGTAGCTGTTATGATTAGTATTATGAGACAGTTCTTGGTGCATTCCATAATTATTACCATAATTCTCCAACTGTCTTACCAAGCAACTGGCTCATACTTCTAGTATTATGTCAGTTGATATTTTGAGATGGAATTCTTAAGCAGCGTAGTTCAAAAAGTTCTAGTTTAAAACATATTTTTTCTTCTTCTTGATCACCTTCCATCCATAGTTTATCATTTGCATGGCTGGGTGATCTGGCTGTCACTCTTAAGGCACTGTCTCTCCAAAAACTATTCAAAATTATCATCTCTTGCTTAAAAATTATTTTTTAAATTTGAAAATAATTTTTAAAAATCATGAGAAGGCCCCTACCAGCTCTACTATAATGTCTTTGAATGATTATAATGAAGACTTTGACTGACTACATTGTGTATTCCTATATTTCTTCACAATGTTACTCTCCTGTTTCAAAGTCAGTGTTGCTGGTATGAATATTCTGCTCATTTTTTGAATTGAGGTTTTTAATTGAGATAATTCTATATTTCTGTGTAGTTGTAACAAATAATGCAGAGAGCTCTCATGTCTCCTTTAACTGCTTTCTTCCAATGGTAACATTTTGCAAAACTATGGTATAATACCATAAGCAGTATATTAATAAAATCCACAGGTCTTATTCTGACTTAAGGTACTCACTTATGTGGGTGTGTGTATTAAGTTGTATACAATTTATCACGTGTAGATTCAACATCTGTCACCACATTCTAGACGCTTCACCACAGGACTCCTTCATGTGGTCTTTTGTCACTACATTTCTGCCCTTTTCCCCTGCCCCACTCCATTCTGTTGATTTTGAAAGGACAAATCAGATTTTTGTTTTCAGAATTAATTTTCCTAGGGGACAGAAAAATAGCTTACTATGTTTTTGTTCATAATACATTTGTTTCTTAAAAATTTCTTGGTTAGACCAAGTGTGGTGGCTCACGCCTGTAATCCCAGCACTTTGGGAGGCCGAGGCGGGCGGATCACGAGGTCAGGACATCAAGACCATCTTGGCTAATATGGTGAAACACCGCCCCTACTGAAAATACAAAAAACTAGCTGGGCATGGTGGCAGGTGCCTGTAATCCTGGCTACTCGGGAGGCTGAGGCAGGGGAGTTGGTTGAACCCGGGAGGTGGAGGTTGCAGTGAGCCGAGATTGCACCATTGCATTTCAGCCTGGGTGACAGAGCAAGACTCCATCTAAAAAAAAAAAAATAAAAATCATGATTATTTGAAAATTAGCAACAAGTTAAAGGACAGACTGTAGTAGCAGTGGAATATTGGAAAGAACATTGGGCTTGGAATTCAAACACCGCAGTGTTGTTGCTTATTAGCTGTGTGGTTTCTGGCAATTCCCTTACCCTCCCAGAACTTCTGTTTTGTTCCATAAAATGGGATGACTACTCTTTTGTTACAAAGATTATATTCCATAATGTATGGAATTTACAAAATTTTTTCCACAAATATAGACTGCCAATTTTGTGTGTGTGTGTTGGGGTAATTATATGATTCTTCAGTCAGTAGGCACCAATGCCCTGTCTGTTCCACACCTCTTTTCCTCTTTAGTACTCTTTTTGTTTTGGTTTGTTTTCTATTTCTTTCCTTCTTTTCCTTTTCCTTTCTCCCATTTCTTTGTTCACTTCTCTGTCTCATTCTGAGGTCTACTGCCATACCTGCCTGCCATACTTGAGACTGAAGGTATCGTCAACCTTGTCTTTAATGATGTTGTATCTTTTTGTAGACACAATGGTGGGAGGGCATTTAAAGGAACTTGAAGAGGATGCTTGATTTAATACTTTCCAGATTTTCTATATAGTAAGACTTCATCTTTTATACATTTAAAGTGCAGAGGTTTTTATTTTTTCTGCTTAGCCTCAGGGTTGAGGTTTTCCATGATTTGTAATATTACAGACAAGACAATCAAAACCATGGGTTTTCACTTGAATGTATATTGTTAAGTCCCATTCCTTTTAGATTAACGAAAAGAATGAATAAGCATTTGAAGGAAAAATATGAGTACTATAAGGATTTTGACTTAATTTTTATGTACCTTGCCATTCAATTTTATTTTATATATATATATATATGTATTTGTAATAGATTAGGGTGAGGTGTTGATTGTTCAATAAGTTTCTTGAGCATAATAAAGTCTATTTTAATTCCATTTAGTCAATTTTTTAATGACATACTTAACACATGGATATAATTTCCCAAAGAAAATTATAACATTGTACATAATGCTAAATTTTCCATCTTGGTTCCTTATCATCTGCTTCGAAATGTAATCATTTTTACTGTTTTTGTTTCTTTCCACTCCTTTTTTTTGGCATATAGAAATGAAATATTGTTTCATCAGGCTAAAAAAAACTCCATAAAGAGTATCATACTATATGTATTAACCTAGCTCTCTTTTTTCTTTTTCTTCTAAAGTATGTACTGGAACTCTTTGCATATTAGTGCATAGATGTACTTCTCTATTTGGAACGGTTACATAATAGTTTATAATATAGACAGTCTGTATGTAGTATGGACAATCACAGTTTATTAAAGGACAGATCTTAATAATAGTTTTAATGCTGAGTCTAACATTGAGAAAAATCCCGTTTTGACAACTCTCCTGGGATCAAACAAGCATACCACATACCTTATTATCACATACCTTCTGTTTAGTGTTTTTCTTATCTTTATGCTTTGCCTACGTAGGGAGCATGATTTACATGATGGATTAGCCAAGCTCATGAAATAACAAGCCATGCTAGAGCCCATTCCTGTCCCTGTGGCATAACCCCATTGCATGACTTTACTGGATTTTAAAAGTGTTTTCCTAATGTACCACTTTAAAATTAGATCTGCTACCTGTTTGGAGGTTTTTTTTTCCTCCTGTGATGGGATCTTTTGATTTTTTGGCAAAGTGTTCTCTGTGAGTCACACACATACACAGGCACACATACACCAGCATACCCATACATACACATTACCTTACAGATACGTTGTACCAGATTGTAGCTCAACCAATAATATATGAAAATGCCTGCTTTCCTAGGTATTATTACTTATTTTCATCTTTACAATTTTTAACTGAAACAGTAATTTGATTGTTGTTTTACTTCTTACCTGTTTCGTTGCTTACCAGAGATGCTGCGTATTTTTCACATGTTAATTGGCAGTTTGTATTTCTTTTTTATGATTTACATATGTACACCTTTTGTTTAATATTCTATCATGTTCATCTTTTTCTTACCATTTTGTGCATATTAAGAGTGATAATCTTTGATCATACTTTCATCACGCATGTAAATACTTGGTACCTATTTACGTATATGATCTCTCATACATAAAAAATTTTACCAATTTGTCATTTGCCTGTTATTTTTTATTTGTAATGTATTTTTGACACATGAGGTTTAAAAAACATTTGCATAGTTAAATCTATCCATTTTTTTCCTTTAGGTTTCTCTGCCTAGGAAATCCTTCCCTATGCATGCCAAGAGTATATGAATATCAATTTTTAAATTATTCTAACATTTCTATGCTATGATTCTTTAAATATACTTTTTTTACTCCATCTGGAATTTATTATGCAATTTGGTGAGAATCTAATCTCCCTGCCAAAAATGGTGAGCTTGTTGTCTCAGCCCCTGCTTGTCATATATTCCATTCTTCTACTGAGCTAAAATGCTACCTGTATCATTTAACAGTTTTACTGTATAGCAAACCATCCCAAACCTTAGTGGCTTAAAACGACAATAAGTCATTATTGTTCCTGAGTCTCTGGATTAGCTTGGTAGTTCTGTTGATCTGGGTCATGCTTGACTGATCTTGGCTCACTTATGTGTCTCTGGTCAGCTGGTGGCTCAGCTCGGGACTGGATAGCTAGGACGTATTTACTCATGTATTTGGCAGATGGCTTGCAGTTAGCTGAAATAATTTGGCCACATGTCTCTCATGGTCCAGCAGGCTAGACTGGGCTTGTTCACATGGTGACTATATGTCCCAATGCACAAGCACTTTTGAAGCCTCTGTTTGTGTCATGTTTCTAGTGTTCCGTTGGCTTTGGTCAATTCAGATTAAAGAGGTGAGGATATAGACTTTGCCTCTTTGTTGAAGGAGTGGAGAATTGTGTACTTTTTTATAATCTTTCCTCCTTCTTTCAACATATATTAAATTAGCAAACTATTTTAAATGAACATTTCTTTTTGGAACTTTTCTAACCCTTGAATTTAGGTTTTCTATACTTAAAGATGTCTTTTCTTCTATACTTTTGACATTGAAATTTAAATTTTTGTTGTCATTAAAATCTTATTCACTCATAAGCTGTTTTGGTCTATGGACTCTGAAGATAATTTATCTGAAAATTAATTAGGTTTTTCAAGAGTCGTTTAAAGCAAACAGAGCAGGCTGGGTATGGTGACTCACGCCTGTAATCCCGAGACTTTGGGAGGCTGAGGCAGAAAGATCCCTTGAGCCCAGGAGTTCGAGATCCCTATGAAGAACATAAAGAGAGCCTGTCTCTACATAAAATTTGAAAATTAGCTGATAGTGGTGGCACTCACCTGTGGTCTCAGCTACTCAGGAGGCTGAGGTGGGAGGATTGCTTTAGCCCAGGAGGTTGAGGCTGCAATGAGCCATGATTGTGCCTTTGTAGTCTACCCTGGGTGACAATGTGAGACCCTGTCTCAAAACAAACAAACAAACAAACAAAAAATAAAGAAATAAATAAAAAATAATGCAAACGGAGCATCAGCGTTGTTTTTAGGCGAGTAAAACTGTCTGAATATTTGCCCATGTGCTTAGTTCCATGGTCAGTTCTTTGAAGGATGGAATCTATTATCCAGTTTTTTTATCAGTCTTCACCTTAGCTTTGTCCAGGACTGGCTTCATGGGCATGTCACCTACACAGTCACACAGAGCCCTGTTTTTGGTTTAATGCTCTGTAGTAGCCATATTGAATTTCTTAATACTTTTAGAACAAGAGACCTTGTGTTTTTATTTTGCTCTGGGCACCTCAAGTAATGTAGCTGGTCCTGGCCCTGTTAGGATAATAACAACTTTCTGATGAGTAGAACAAGAGACCTGGGAGTTCAAATACAGAGCAAAGTTCAAATAGAGAACAGCCTTATTACCTCTACCCCAAATCACATGTAGGCCTCTCCAAAGATGAAGAAAAGGAGATGCAATGGACATCAGTGGATATCTTCTGGATAGCTCAAGTGCTTCTTTTTGGGACAAACATATTGGTTAACTGGCAATGAGGCAACCATCCATGAAGGGTTATCTCATTTAGGACAATCATCCTGCAATCAGCCCTCTCTTGGCCTATTGTGGGTGGCAGCCTCTTATTATATTTCCAACAGGTGGGTCACTGGCTTCAAGATGCATCATTAATAGTTTTGAGTTTTGATGCAAAAGCCAACCACTTCCCTCCCTATTTTCAAATGCAGGTTATTTCCTGTATCCTGTACAGGAACCCTCAAAACCACATTCCCATCTTATTTTTGCTAGCATGCCTTGCCTACATAGTGTCTACTACTGCATCATACTCCAGTGGGAGCATACAACAAGCACCCTTACTGAGGCCAACCTAAGGTTGAGGCAAGGAGAGGGGACCTGGGATTATCAATCTGGAAAAAGCATAGCATGATTCTTACAAGGGAAGGATTTGGCCTCCAGTGAATAAATATTTTTCAGTTGCCCACCACAGTTTCAGTAATTATGTTGTATTATGCAGCCATAAAAAAGAACAAGATTATGTCCTTTCCAGGGACATAGATGGAGCTGGAGGCCATTATCCTTAGCAAACTGACACAGGAACAGAAAAGTAAATACTACATATTCTCACTTATAAGTGGGAGCTACATAGAGAGGAACAACACACACTGGGGCCTATTGGAGGGTAGGGGGTAGGAGGAGGGAGAGGATCGGGAAAAGTAACTAGTGGGTACTAGGCCCAGTATGTGAGTGGCGAAATAATCTGTACAACAAACCCCCATGACACAAGTTTACCTATGTAACAAACCTGCACATGTACCCCTGAACTTAAAATACAAGTTAAAACTAATGAAATTTTGGGATAAATATCATCCTTTTTGAAAGAATTTTCATCTTTACTTTTAGCTTTGGTGGTATAATGTTGAAAGAATGTAACTGTGTTGAGAATGTCTTCTTTTCAGTAGTTAGAAACCTGAATTTCCTCATTCGTAAAATTGGAATACTGCTTTCTCAATCAATTGAATGTATTTTTGGAGGACCTAAGAAATAAAGTAGGAGAAAAGAAAGGAAATTCTTATTTATTGGGTGTCTGCTGAGTTTGAAGTAAATTTTATTTATTACTTCATTTAATATTTAGAATCATCATGTGAGGGTGGCATTATTGTTTATAGAGGAAGAACCTGAGACTCTGAGTAGAGTTAAGAAACTTGCTCAGTGTTACATAGATACTAAACATTGTATTCCAAAGTCCAGGCTTTAGAATATCATGTGGCAATTTTACTTTAATCATTGCCAGGTGGGACATAGACAGCCTGGATTTTCTTTAGCAAAATTATGGTCAGGATAAAGAAAAAGGAGATGTGTGCAAACTGTACATGTTCATGCTATGTATATGTATATTCATGATCGTCTAATAGTCATTGTATACACACCTATTAGAAAGGTAACAAAATCTTTTGGAGAGTTCCCTCAAATCTGAAATTATATCTGAAACTTAAGTATCAGAGGACTTTTTTTTGTGTGTGACTTTGATTTCGCTTATACGAAGTTTAGCTTCTTTGCCTTCAAATGCTGATGCTTATTGGCAGAAAAGTTTTGCAAAATAAATTCTCTATTTCATTATAAAATTTTCACATAAATTTGTTAGTCAAAGCAAGACTGATTGGTTGAGTAAATTGAAATGAGAGAAATTAGACTTACCCTATGACTTGGCTTATGTTTTGATGCTATTATATGTACTGGGGTTTTTCTCCTCACTTCAACACTAACTCTCTGTTGTAGCAGAGGGAAAATGTTTACTGATCTAAAAGTTGGTGTCAGATGACATATGTGTGATGTAATGACTGATAGTCATTAATGTTCTAGAGAAGCAGTTGGCTGATTTTTCTCTTCTACAAAACAGAGACTGTATTAGGCATAATTTTCAATAGAGATCCTGTGGTTTGGAGTTTGCTCCGTGTTACTTTTTCTGTACTTAAAACTTCCTTCCACTCTGTTTATTTGTATAGTGTTGATATATAAAAATCATTTTAAGTCACGCAGAAGCCTAAGAGCTTTTTGGTCCATGGGTTTTTTAATGAGGGTGATTTTGGCGATAACACAGAGGAATATGTAATGAAACCATTCAGAGGCCCACTTTCCTCATTGTCATGGACAAGTAAAAATAATATGCTGAGAGACTGAGAAGGAGCTTTCATGGATGTGGTGATGTTGCTGGGCTTGTTTTTCTTTTTTTTTGCTTTTCCTTAAGACTGTTTGTTTCTTCTTCTTCTTCTTCTTCTTTTTTATTATACTTTAAGTTCTAGGGTACACGTGCACAACATGCAGGTTTGTTACATATGTATACATGTGCCGTGTTGGTGTGCTACACCCATTAACTTGTCATTTACATTAGGTATATCTCCTAATGCTATCTCTTCCCCTTCCCCCTTCCCCTTCCCCACTGTAGGCCCCGGTGTGTGATATTCCCCTTCCTGTGTCCAAGTGATCTCATTGTTCAATTCCCACCTATGAGTGAGGACATGCGGTGTTTGGTTTTCTGTTCTTGCGATAGTTTGCTGAGAATGATGGTTTCCAGCTGCATCCATGTCCCTACAAAGGACACAAACTCATCCTTTCTTATGGCTGCATAGTATTCCATGGTGTATATGTGCCACATTTTCTTAATCCAGTCTGTCACTGATGGACATTTGGGTTGATTCCAAGTCTTTGCTATTGTGAATAGTGTTGCAATAAACATACGTGTGCATGTGTCTTTATAGCAGCATGATTTGTAATCCTTTGGGTATATCCCCAGTAATGGGATGACTGGGTCAAATGGTATTTCTAGTTCTAGATCCTTGAGGAATCACCACACTGTCTTCCACAATGGTTGAACTAGTTTACAGTCCCACCAACAGTGTAAAAGTGTTCCTATTTCTCCACATCCTCTCCAGCACCTGTTCTTTCCTGATTTTTTAATGATCGCCATTCTAACTGGTGTGAGATGGTATCTCATTGTGGTTTTGATTTGCATTTCTCTGATGGCCAGTATGATGAGCATTTTTTCATGTGTCTGTTGGCTGTATGAATGTCTTCTTTTGACAAGTGTCTGTTTATATCCTTTGCCCACTTTTTGATAGGGTTGTTTGTTTTTTTCTTGTAAATTTGTTTGAGTTCTTTGTAGGTTCTGGATATTAGCCCTTTGTCAGATGAGTAGATTGCAAAAATTTTCTCCCATTCTGTAGGTTGCCTGTTCACTCTGATGGTATTTTCTTTTGCTGTGCAGAAGCTCTTTAGTTTAATGAGATCCCATTTGTCAATTTTAGCTTTTGTTGCCATTGCTTTTGGTGTTTTAGACATCTGGGTTTGTTTTTCATATAATCACTTAAGAGCTAAAAGGAGATTCTTTCTCAGAAGGTGATAGAGTAAATAGGTGAGAATGGAGGAGGACACAGAAATTTGCAATCGTATGTTTGCGGATGAACAGGGGTGGTAAGTAAAAACAAAACAAAAAAACTGAGATATCAATAAAATAATGGAATGTGTATGTTTTTACCCTATAATTTTACTCTTGAATATTTAGGCAAGGAAATAGTTCACAAAGAAAAAAATTCATCCATCAAGATGTTCATTTATATTATTAATTATCTTTGCAGGGAATTGTAGCCAGCTTTCTAGTTGGAAAGTGATTAGGTTTATCATAGTATTACTATTTGATATGATATAATTGCATATCATTATTGTGTTTCATTATTTTCAAAACTGGAATGATATATCAAAAACATTTTATGTAACTGAAAAAAACAGATTATGGAATAGTGTATAGTAAGTTACAAATAATGAAATAGATGTGTCTATAATAGATAAATGTGCAAAAAATTGAAAATGGTGTGTTTGTTTTAGATGACTTTACATTTTTACGCAATTTTAAAAAATGTTATAATTTGATGAGTGTATGGATAGCAAGAGTTAATATTGTGCAAATGGCCATATTGCCTAAGGTAATTTATAGATTAATGGTAGTCCCATTAAACTACCATTGAAATTCTTCACAGAATTAGAAAAACTATTTTAAAATTTATATGGAACCAAAAAAAGAGCATGAATAGCCAAGACAATCCTAAGCAAAAAGAGCAAAGCTGGAGGCATCACTCCACCTGACTTCAAACTATCCTGCAAGGCTACAGTAACCAAAACAGCATGGTACTGGCACAAGAACACACACACAGACCAATGTAACAGAATAGAGAACTCAGAAATAAGACTGCACAACTACAACCATGTGATCTTTGACAAACCTGACAAAAATAATCAGTGGGGAAAGAATTCCTTATTTAATAAATGATGCTGGGAGAGCTAGCTAGCCATATGCAAAAACTGAAACTGGACCTCTTCCTTACACCAAATACCAATGCTAACTCAAGATTGATCAAGACTATCATCAGAGTGAACAGACAACCTACAGAATGGAAAAAATATTTGCAGTCTCTGCATCTGACAAAGGTCTAATAGCTAGAGTCTACAAGGAACTTAAACACATTTACAAGAAAAAAACAAACCCATTAAAATGTGGGCAAAGGACATGAACAGAAACTTCTCAAAAGAAGACATACCTGTAGCCAAAAAGCATCTGAAAAAAAAGCTCAGCATCACTGATCATTAGAGAAATGCAAATAAAAACTATAATGAGATACCATCTCACACACCAGTCAGAATGGGTGTAATTAAAACCTGAAAAAACAACAGATACTGGTGAGGCTGAAGAGAAAAAGAAACATGTTTATACTGTTGGTGGGAGTGTAATTTAGTTCAACCTTGTGGAAGACAGTGTGGTGATTTCTCAAAGACCTAGAGGCAGAAATACCATTTGACTAAGCAATCCCATTACTGGGTATATACCTAAAAGAATATAAATTTTCAATTATACAAATGCATGTATGCATATGTTCATCGCAGCACTATTCACAATAACAAAAACATGGAATCAACCGAATGCCCATCAGTGATAGATTAGATAAAGAAAATGTGGTACATACACACCATGGAATACTATGCAGCTGTCAAAAGGAATGAGATCATGTTCTTTGCAGGATCATGGGTGGAGCTGGAAGGCATTATCCTCAGCAAACTAATGCAGGAACAGAAAACCAAACACTGAATGTTCTCACTTATAAATGGGAGCTGAATGATGAGAACACATGAACACATTGTGAGGGGAAACTATACACACTGGGGCCTGTGGGAGTGGGGTCAGGGAAGGGAGAGCATCAGGAGGAATAGCTAATGGGTGCTGGGATTAATATCTAGGTGATGGATTGATCTGTGCAACAAACCACTCTGCCACCTGTTTACCTGTGTAATAAACCTGCACATCCTGCATGTGTATTCTTGAACTTAAAATAATAGTTGAAGGAAAAATAAATAAAAATTTAAAAAAATTGAGGAGCATACAAATAGCTTTTTTAAAACAATGTGAATGCATTAATTTACTGAATCATACACTTGAAAATAGTTAAGATGGTAAATTTTATGTTATGTGTGTTTTACCAGATATAATACCACAGATAACAACTTTTTGAAAACTGGGTTGTAGTAATGGAACTCCTGTTCTTCATTGGTATTTCTGAGGGAGCTATTTTCTCTTTCCTGTCTATACCCTATGAACTTGTTTCTCTGGTCTGAGAATGTTTAGAGTTTTGAATTATTCCATATATGAGTTAGTTTATTCCTGTTCACTCAAAAGAGAGCAGTTAGATAACTGAATGGTATGCTTGAGTGAGTGTAAAGGTGGATGTTCTCTTGCTCTGTCTGACCTTTGCTAGTTTCTCAGCCAAACAAGAGCAATATACAAAGCTCTTTCAAAATTTTGTAAATTTTTCTTCATCCGGGTCAGAGTAATCTCCAAAGAGTGTTTGTTATAAGTATGTCCCTGATGTATTCAGCATCTGTGTGGGTGTAGAGTCTATACACTGTCTGACAGAAATTTGTTCAAGTCACAAATGTGAACCACATATATGATTTTTAATTTCCTAGAAGGTTAAAAGAGTAAAGTGAAACAAGTTAAAATAATTTTAACATGTATTTTATTTAATTAATTAATTTATTTTTTGAGACAGAGTCTCACCCCATCACCCAGGCTAGCATACAGTGGTATTATCTTGGCTCACTGCTGGGACTACAGGCACATGCCACCAAACCTGGCTAATTTTTGTATTTTTAGTAGAGACAGGCTTTCCCCATGTTGGCCAGGCAGGTCACAGACTCAAGTGACCTGCCCACCTTGGCCTCCCAAAGTGCTGGGTTTACAGGTGTGAGCTACCATGCTCAGCCCAACAATGTATTTTATTTAACTCTATATGTTCAATATATCATTTCAACATGTAGTAAAATTAGAATTATTAATGAGATATTTTATATTTCATAGTAGGTCTTCAAAAATCTGGTTTGTTTTATATGTGTAGCACATTTCAAGTGTGAATTAGCTATATGTGGCTATCAGACAGTGCCGTGCCAGGCATAGAGCATTGTCAGCTCTTCATTTTATGTTGTTTCTTGTGATGTCTTTTTTCTTGAGTTTTTTTTTTCTTTCCTTTAGTCCTTTTAAATTCTTATTCCTGCATAGACTATCACTGAACCAATGATTTTCACTCACTGGATGTGAATAGCAGGCAGTTGTGAAGCACTCTTAGGTGGTTAGAGAATCACCAGAAACTATACATTCACATATTGTTTAAAACAATGTCATCAAATTTTATGTCAACAGACTTGAGTCCTAGTCCCAGTTCTTTCTGGTGCTTTGACTTTGGGCATATCACTTCATCTCTCTGAGCTTCACCTTCTTCGCTTTAATTTGTGGACCCTGTGGATAGAACCTGTCTGAGTAACATCTTGCATGGTGCTTATCTTCCAGTAAAATTCTCAATAAATGCTCATTGTACCTGCATAATGGTTATGAAAAGGGACTTGGAATCTTAAATTTTCATCAGTTCAGAATGTCGGAAATCAGTGGGGCCTTAGGGATCATCCAGTGCCAGCCTCAAAACTGGGGTGGGGTTGGTTGCCCGGCAGCAATTGTCAGGTAGACTGTAATAACAATGGTGTAAGTTACGGGGCTGTGTGCGACTGAATCAGTTTCAGAACAGATATGTAAGTGCAAAGTGTTATTACAACATTGGAGTTATGCTTCCCTGGATTTAGGTATGTAATGCTAATTGACATTAATGGGGATTGTATATACTTCAAGGGGAGAACAGACCTATTATCGTATGAAAACATTCTCCTTTTAATAACCATCTGGTATGCTTTACTTCCCTGGGGTGTGTTCACTTTTTATAAATTGAATGCATGCTTCTTTATCTGCATGTTCTTCAGTCAGCATTTGAGTTTTCTGCTTGCTAGTGTTAGCTCGAACAACTGGCTGTATTGTAAATTTAATATTAGGATTTTATCTTGGTAAGTTTATCAGATTCAGTAATTTGATCACCTTTCTGAAATAAACTATTCTGAGTCAGAAGTAATCATTGTGTACCCTCTTCTGCCAAAATTTCGTTCTATTTGTTGTTTGATCTTTAAAAAAAATAGTCCTTTGAGATATACTCACAAACAAGATGTTTCTAATATTACAATAAAACTATTAATGGGCTCATTATGCGGAAATGAAAATCTTATCTTTTTGTGTCAGTGATGACAGAAAAATACATAAGTGGCCTCCAATTATCTGTAATTGTATGAGGATTTCTTTCATTTATGTTATCTGTCTTCCTGTTTAATCCCATCTGGCACAATTATTCTTTTTGTATTAGTTTTTTGTAAAGGAGTTCTGAATGGTTTGAATTGTGAATTAGCAATTATTACAACCCTTATAACCCTCACAATCCTCCCCTCCACCTTCCTTCCCTTTCCCTCATTTTCTCTCTCTCTTTAAGTAGAGGAAAACAAAGCCAGTTTCCTAGAGAGATTATTTTGTAATCTTTCTCAGCAAAAGAAAAAGATATGCTGTTTTGATAAGCATACCTATGAACAGCTGAGCAGTTATATCAACCCTGATGTTTCTCTGCGTATTAATATACAGCGAGCTAATAGTGCTCAGAGTGTTGCTTGAAAGTACCAAATATAACTAAGGATAAATTAAGGTGCTGTACTTCCTAGAAAGATACTTTTATGAGGCCCAGCTGTATATCCTGGAACAATCTAGCAGTAGGAAAAGTGATTTAATATAATTAAAATAAATGTACTTTGAACATTGGACCTTAAGTGGATTTAAATATATCTGTCATACTACCTGAGAATCACGGATAGAATGTCATGCAGTAAGATCAATACCTATCCAACTTTATCACGCTCCCAGATGGGCCACCTGTGTTTTTGTTTTTAACTTCCTTTTTATATGATATTCAAATCTCTTATAGCAGGATATTAAATTTCAGAGAATTAGGCCCTCACCCAAATATTGATTTCCCCACTTTCCTCCACCCTATCTCATCTAGGACTGGCTTCTAGCCGATCATTTAATATTCTTTTTCGTTTGATTCCCAGTTAGAATGATAAGCCAGAAGCCATATTCTTGGAGATGTTTTTCCTGTGAAAGTGATAGATTTTCATGGGACCATTTCCCTCCATCTTTTGTCTCACTTTTGTGATTCAAGGTAAAAGTATTTGAGATGATCTGCCTGTTGACAAAAAGAGTCAAACTGTAGAATATTTGAAGAGATTTATTCTGAGCCAAGTGTGAGTGACCAGTGGCCTGGGGTACAGTCTCAAGAGGTCCTGAGAACATGTGCCTAAGGTGGTCAGGCTACGGCTTGGAATTGTACAATTTAGGGAGACATAGACATCAAGCAATACATGTAAGATGTTGGTTTGGTCTGGTAAGGTGGGACAACTTGAAGGGGTGGGGGCAGGGCTTCCAGGTCATAGTTGAATTCAAGGATTTTCTAATTGGCAGTTGGTTGAAAGAGTTAAGTTGTTGTCTAAAGACCTAGAATCAATAGAAGGAATATCTGGGTTAAGATAAGACATCCTGGAGACCAAGGTTCCCTTGATGCAGATTAAACCTTCAGACAGCAGGCTTCAGAGAACAGATTGCCAATGTTTCTTATCAGATTCCCAGTTGATTCTATCTAGAAAAAAGACCTGGAAAGGGAAGGGGATTCTACAGAATGTAGATTTTTTTCCCCACAAGAGACAGCTTTGCAGGGCTATTTCAAGATATGACAAAGAAACATATTTGGGGTAAAATGTTTTGATTTCATTCCTTATATAATATCACGTGATATTATGCCAGAGTCAGATTGGAAAGTAAGCCATGTTATGTAGGGTTAAATAAAACCTCTCTGATGATACTTCATGTTTGTAGAGTGTAACTACTCATGCCCGTGCTAAATCCAGGTCATGGTCTCAGGGAAGCCCATAGGTCCTGGTCCTTATGGTCCAATGTGTCAACAAATTGTCTCACTAGATAAGGTTAATTTTATGAATGTAAATATCTGTGGTTTTCATTTGTTTGTATTTGTCTTATTCCAAGACCTTCAAGGGGATCCCTTGCCTATTAAATTACGTTGAAATTTCTCACTTTGACATTCAAAAATTTCTGAAGAGTTGCACCCAGTTGCTTCTAATCTCATCTCCTATTTCTGCAGAAACTACATGCTGGTCAAGCTACCCTATCCTCTGAAAAAGAAACAACACAGCTTTATTGATATATAATTTGCATACCAAAACTTATGTGTTGTAGTATACCATTTAAGGATTTTTAGTAAATCTGTAGAGTTGTGCAACCATTACCACAATCCAATTTTAAACATTACCATTCCCCCAAAAGCCCGCTTGTGCCCTGTTACACCTAATCCTCACTCCCATTCCAACTACAAGAAACTACTAATCTACTTTCTGTCTTCATAGGTTGGTCTTTTCTGGATATTTCATATAAATGGAATCATACAATATGTAGTCTTTAGCATCTTTTACCTAATACCATGTTTTTGAGGTTCATCTATCAGTTTTTCTCAGTGGTTGCTCCCTTTTATTTTATTTCCTCAATTTTTATCTTAGAATCAGGCGGTACCTGTGCAGGCTTGTTACAAAGCTATATTTCATGATGCTGAGGTTTGGAGTATAAATGAACCTGTCACCCAGGTAGTGAGCATAGTACCCGAGAGGTAGTTTTTCAACTCTTATCTGTCTTCCTTCCTCCCCACTCTTATATCGCTCCAATATCTGTTGTTCGTAACTTTATGTCTATATGTATCCAATGTTTTAGTTCCCACTTATAAGTGAGAACATGCGATATTTGGTTTTCTGTTTAAGTATAATGGCTTCCAGCTACATCCATGTTGCTGCAAAGATACGATTTCATTCTTTGTTTATGACTGCACAGTATTCCATGGTGTTTATATACCACATTTTCTTTAAAAATTTTTTAAAAAATAATTTCAACTTCTATTTTAGATTCAGGGAGTAGATGTGCAGATCTGTCACATGGGTACATTGAGGGATGTTGAGGTTTGGGGTATGGATCCTGTCACCCAGGTAGCGAGCATGGTATCCAATAGGTAGTTTTTCAACCTACACCTCCCTCTTTCCCCACTCTAATAGTCCCCAGTACCACATTTTCTTTATGTAATTCACTGTTGATGGGTACTGGGTTGATTCCGTGTCTTTCCTATTGTGAATAATGTGGTGATGAACATACGGGTGCATGTGTCTTTTTGGTAGAATTTGTCTTTGGGTCTGTACTCTGTAATGGGATTGTTGGGTTGAATGATAGTTCAACTCTCAGTTCTCTGAGAAATCCCCATACTGCTCTCCACAGTGGATGAACTAATTTACATTTCCACCAACAGTAGAAGTGTTCCCTTTTCTCTGCAGCTTCACGAGTATCTGTTATTTTTTGGCTTTTTAACAAAAACCATTCTGACCAGTTTGAGATGGTATCTCATTGTGGTTTTCATTTGCATTTCTCTGATGATTAGTGATGATGAACATTTATTCATATGTTTGTTGGCTAATTGTAAGTCTTCTTTTGAGAAGTGTCTGTTCATGTCCATTACCCATTTTTTAATGAGTTTGTTTTTTGCTTGTTGATTAGTTTAAATTCCTTATATCTCATTCTGTAGGTTGTATGTTTATTCTGATGATCATTTCTATTGTCATGCAGGTGCTCTTTAGTTTAATTGGGTCCCACTTGCCCATTTTTGTTTTTGTTGCAGTTGTGTTTGAGGACTTAGTCATAAATTCATTGCCACAGCTGATATTGAGAAGTGTATTTCCTATGTTTTCTTCCAGGATTTTTATATCTTGAGGTCTTACATTTTAAGTCCTTGAATCACCTTGAGTTAATTTTAGTATATCATAATAGGTAGGGATCTAGTATCATTCTTCTGCATATGGATAGCCAGCTATGCCAGCACCATTTATTGAATAGGGAGTCTCTTCCCCATGCTTATTTTTGTTGACTTTGTCAAAGATTGATGGTTGTATGTGTGCAGCTCTATTTCTGGGTTCTGTGTTCTCTTCTATTGGTCTGTGTGTCTGTTTTTGTACCAGTACCATGCTGTTTTGGTTACTGTAGCCTTGTAGTATAGTTTGAACTTGGGTAACGTGATGCCTCCAGGTTGCCCTATTTTATATTCCTACCAGCAGTGTATGAGGATTCTGTTTCTCCACATCCTCACATCACTTCTTGGTGTCCTGTTTATTTTTTTAAAATTATAGTCATTCTAGTAGGTGTGTAGTGGTAGCTCATTGTAGTTTTATTTTGCATTTTCCTAATGATGTTGAGCTTTTTAAAATATGTTTATTAGACTATTATTTTTTGATCAAATTTACCGTATACATTTCTCCCACCATGCCTTTGCTTATGTTATTTTTACTACATGTATTTCCCTTTTCTTTCCCTCATCTTCCTTTATGGAAGCTTCCCATAGATAACCTCTTGTCTTTCAAGCTTTTCCTATTTCACCATGCGTTTTCCAGTTATCTGTGATTTCTTCTGCCTTTAAACCTTAGGGGCACTATGATTAAACCTCTGTTGTGAAATTTACTTATATCATTCTGTCTTATGTTACGGTTTCTTGGGTACTTCTGTCTTTTCTCCTGGTGAGCTTGGACAACTGGGGCCATTTATTTGCATGCCCACTGATGCACAGAACAGTAACATAATTGAAATAATCCATGACAAATAGACCTCAGAGAAAGATGTATGTTAAAAAAGAGATGGCTTCCAGCTGCATCCATGTCCCTACAAAGGACACAAACTCATCCTTTTTTATGGCTGCATAGTATTCCATGGTGTATATGTGCCACATTTTCTTAATCCAGTCTGTCACTGATGGACATTTGGGTTGATTCCAAGTCTTTGCTAGTGTGAATAGTGCTGCAATAAACATAAGTGTGCATGTGTCTTTATAGCAGCATGATTTATAATCCTTTGGGTATATACCCAGTAATGGGATGGCTGGGTCATATGGTACATCTAGTTCTAGATCCTTGAGGAATCGCCATACTGTTTTGCATAATGGTTGAACTAGTTTACAATCCCACCAACAGTGTAAAAGTGTTCCTATTTCTCCACATCCTCTCCAGCACCTGTTGTTTCCTGACTTTTTAATGATCGCCATTGTAACTGGTGTGAGATGGTATCTCATTGTGGTTTTGATTTGCATTTCTCTGATGGCCAGTGATGATGAGCATTTTTTCATGTGTCTGTTGGCTGTATGAATGTCTTCTTTTGAGAAATGTCTGTTCATATCCTTTGCCCACTTTTTGATGGGGCTGTTTGTTTTTTTCTTGTAAATTTGTTTGAGTTCTTTGTAGGTTCTGGATATTAGCCCTTTAAGATCAGAAAACCAAACACCGAATGTTCTCACTCATAGGTGGGAACTGAACAATGAGATCACTTGGACTCGGGAAGGGGGACATCACACACCAGGGCCTATCATGGGGAGGGGGGAGGGGGGAGGGATTGCATTGGGAGTTATACCTGATGTAAATGACGAGTTGATGGGTGCTGACGAGTTGATGGGTGCAGCACACCAACATGGCACAAGTATACATATGTAACAAACCTGCACGTTATGCACATGTACCCTAGAACTTAAAGTATAATAATAATAATAAATAAATTAAAAAAAAAAAAGAGGTGGCTTATTCTTCAATTTATTTTCATGTTCTCTGTTCTCTTTAGGGCATGGAATCCAGTACTGATCATCTCAAATGTTTTCTTCTCTGCACCCATGAGTCCCTTGCTCTATATCTTACTTTCCTTTAGGAAGCTTAGCCTCATCAGAACACTGTCTCTTTTCCTGCTGCCACTTGAATTTCATGCCTCCAGACTCATTTGCCTAAAATCTTAGTTTCACCTTGGTCAGTCACCTCTCCCATTTCTCCCAGGCAGTCAGCAGGCTGAGTAGTGTCTCAGCCCCCTCTCTCTCACTCCCAGGAGACAACCTTATATTCTATTTTGTTAGAAAGATTGAGACCCTCAGCTATGTCTCCTTCGTTGTCTCACCAAGCCTTCTAGAAACTTGTCTACATCTATTCCCAACTTTCCTGCTGTCCTTCTTGTCTCAAAGGATCAGGTACTTTATTTCTCTTTAAGATCAACCCTTCCCTTTATGCCTTTGACCTTCCACTAAATTCTGGAATACTGATTTATATAAGAGCCAGTTTTTCTGGCTGTTATATTTTTTATCTTTGCCTTACTCTTTTGCTTTCTTACAGACTAAAAACATGTTGAGGTTTATCCCAACATAGACCTGCCTCTTACAACTTTTCTTTGTGTTTCTCTTCTAGATGCAACCTATCTTTTTCTCCGTTTCACACGTCTCGTAAGATTCACTGTACTTTTATTTTTCTGCTTTCTGACCTCTTATTTCATGTATCCCTCTACTTATTTTATATATATATATAAATATATAAAATATATATATAAATACATATATATATTATATATATATATAATCTTGGCCACAGACTACAGAAGAACTTAAAAGATTGGGTTTTTTTTTTCTTTGTATACCTCCAATATAGTGCAGACCCTATATATGCATACGGGAATAATTATATGCAGAAATGCAGCCTTCTTTTAGCCAGAAAGGATGCCTGGAACATGTGGATAAGCTTGGATATTTGTCTAATGTTAATTGGAATATTGGTTTTCAGTTGAAGATGCCAAATCTTCATAAAAGTAATTGGATTTAGCTTCCTATTTAGCAAACTACTTCAAATCCCTGAAGTATCCCACATCCGAAACTAATTTTTCTTGATTGTATCAAGTTCAGTCATGAGTAGAACAAGGGTTGACATAGTTTTTTAATATTTAAAATATTTCTTGACAAGGTTTCAACACTCTTGCTTGTCCACAAACCTATTGTTTAGCACACTAAATACAGATGCAATCTTTGTGTTTTGTGGAGCTATTTTAAAAACTTTGCAAAACTGTCTTCTTGAGGTAAACCACATTTATTTCTTTTTCCTATACACGTAAATTTAAACTTAGATTTTGATCAGATTTCAAGAAACAAAAAAAAAATTGTGTATTTTTATTGCTTTTTATAAAAAACATATATATGTACTTAATTAAATTTCTATAGATTCATCCTAGGAAATACATTTTATGGTAGTTTTGAGTCTTAAAAGTGTTATTCAGTCTAAAATGTTCAATGTAGTATGTAAGAATATTTGGGGATAGTAGGGAAAAAGCCTCTTAGAATGAATATTATTTGATCATTAAAATTTAGGGATTAAGAGATTCAATGTAAAGGATTGTGCTATCAAATATTTATTGAGCAGCTACTCTGTGTGGGGTCTTTATGATTGGAGGAGGTATATAAAGATGTTTATAATATGGTGTATAGCCTCAAGGAGCACGATGTTTTATACAGATAATAATTATAAGCATGGACAAATGTTACTTCTTTTTGTAGTCATTTACCATTGAGGATGATTATTTAAATAGTTGAAAAAATAAAATGGTGCTTAAGTGAAATATGAGCAGATGCATCATACATTTTTTTAACTAAAATGTATTATATGAAAATCATTTTGGTTGAAATTACTAATGATTAATAGGAACTATATAGCTTAACAATAGATTATTCTAATGTATTTTTGTAATAGAACCCATCTTATTAGAAAAAAATTCATAGCCATGCTTCTATGTCATTTTTTCTTCCAAGACCTCAAACTATTTAGCAGGTAAATACTGTACAGTTTAGTTGAATTGGATTTTCAGTCTGTTTTTAGTTCGTCTCCAGAGTAGGACTAACTGCCAGACCTAACATTGTTCACTCCTGTGCCACAGTGCTTAACACAGAGCCTGGTGTGGTGCATTCTAGGTGCTCAGTACATATTTGTTGAGCTCTCTGGTCCTGTCCCAAGGGCAATTGGCATTTCTTCAGGGAGTTTCTGAAAGTATGCCTTCTGTTTCTGCCAGTAATTTCCCTGAGACCAGGAAATTATTTTGCTAATGAGATATGCACTTTAGAACTTGCATGCCTATGCTTATCATTCCTGCTCCTGGAGTTCAGCAGTCATTGCAGGTGCTGTGGACAGTACTCCTTTGCTTTGACTGTGTTTTGGCTATCAAGTTGTTTTGGGACTCCCAGTTTTGTCAGTATGGAATTTTTAAGAACCCTTTATGCTTAAAAAGCAATTGTCATCTTGGAACAAGAATAGGTCTCATCATCTTTCTGGTGTTAAGTTGCAAACATTTGAAAGTTTACGCTTTATATCATTTGAGGTAAATTACTTGCTATATCCCAATTAGATATACAGTTCTTTCTAAAGCATGTTTCTCATGAGCCTGAATCATAGGACTAGAAGTGACATTATAAAGTACTTCATCTTTTCAAATTTTGGTTTCTAGCTTGATACCATTCTTCCTTGAGTTAGGCTTTTATTCTTAAAATAAAAAATGATTTTTCATAAAATTTTGAAAGCTGTTGACTACAATGTTTGATATAGTTTATTAGGGAATGTTATGGTACAATTGGACACTCAGGACCTAGAAAAAGAGTCATTTTTTTACTATGAGTTAATTTTTCTGGACTCCTCATAGTTAACACTGGGTAATGAGTTAAATGGCAGTTCTGATAGCTTCTAATCAAGTACTGACTCAGATAAAATACAGTCTCAATAGTAAAGGTGTGGAGAAGCAGGCATTCCTACAACTCTTGGTATCTAAAAATCCTTGCAGGCTCACTCCTACTGTCAGCTGTTTTAACTATGAGTTTTATCTAGGTAGAGAATCCACTGGGACCATGAACCATAATTTAATTAGCCATCCCTTTATTAAGACAGGCTGAGTTTAATTTTTTCTTTTGACTATTCTTTTCAAATAAAGATTATTTTCTTAAGATAGGTTTCTACTATGGTAATTACGAAGTCAAAGAATAGGAGTATTTTAAGGCCTTAATGTAAATTACCAGATTATTACTAATTTTATGAGTTGATGCGGCATAGAAAATGTGCAGGTGATTCTTTAAGTATTCCCTGACCCTGTCTTCATTAGTAAGTACATCAGTATCACTGTTTTCAGAGCATCTTATAGGGTTTGTCAACAGAATGTGCCTTCCTTCATGGTCTTGTCTTACAAGACCACCCAGCACAGCTGGAGACAGCACAGCTGGAGAGAGCCAACAGTTGCATGTAAAAAAACCAGAATGTGGATATGAGGGGCTAAAGACAGGGACTGGCTATTGGCTGCTTGTTTACAGTGAATTAAAGCCAAACCAGGCCGGGCACAGTGGCTCACACCTGTGATCCCAGCAGTTTGGGAGGCCGAGGCAGGCAGATCACCTGAGGTCAGGAGTTTGAGACCAGCCTGACCAACATGGAGAAACCCTATTTCTACTAAAAATACAAAAAAATTAGCTGGGCGTGATGGTGCATGCCTGTAATCCTAGCTACCCGGGAGACTGAGGCAGGAGAATCTCTTGAACCTGGGAGGTGGAGGTTGCGGTGAGCTGATAATGTGCCATTGCACTCCAGCCTGGGCAACAAGAGCAAAACTCCCTCTCAAAACAAAAACAAAACCAAAGAAGAACCCAGCTTCCCTGAGGAGACTGAGAAGGAGGCAGCCAGTACAAGAGTGCTCTTATTTTGGGATTTAGATCAGTTAGTAGCAATTTCCCTGATACTTCAGGCCTACACATATCTTCATTTTTTCTAAAAGAAAAAAGAGAGAAAAGGGTAAATGATCAAAAGGGGGCTAAACAATGATTGACTTTTGATTAGATTATATATAGTTAAATGAGTTTAAATTCTACCTACAAAGAAAATTTTTACCAAGGCCCCTTTCAGAATAATCAGAAATACTTTCACCTTATGTACTTTTAAACAAAGCTTTTTAAAATAGTTACATTAAATATTATCATTGTAGAAAACTTATAAAATTCAGATAAAAATAAACACAAAAATGAAAATGGAAACAATACCCATAGTTCCTTGTGAACATTCTCCTGTCTCTTTGTGTGTATACATGTGTGCATTATTTAAAAAGTTGGGATCATCATATAACGATTTGTTGGAATCCTATTTATTCCTCTTAATTTCATCTCAAGAGTTTTCATGTCATTATAAATATTATAATATTTTATCAATGCTGAATAGTGTAGCCATGTAAAAATCAATTTAATCAGTTTCCTAGTATTGAATAATTTGATTGTTTTGACCGCTTTATTACTATGAACAATGCTGCAGTGAACACTTTTGGAGGTGAAACCTGAAACATTCATGACCATTTTCTTAGAATAAATATTTAGATGTGGAAATGTTGGACCAAGTTCTGTATATATTTGTAAATGTTCCTAATACAAATGTTTCACTTCAGAGAGGTGATATCAGTTTACCGTCAACTATTTGGAAAAATTATAATAACTAGGGTAGTGGTTTTCACATTTTTAAAAAATTGAAATCACAACTTAAAGTTGAAGCCTAATATCTAAAACAACAACAATAAAAACCTGAGTTATTTGGATCAAAATACCTTGCTACCCTTTATCTTGATGGTTGTAGAGCTCTAATGAATTCCTGGGGTTCCTTAAGTCCCATTTTTCAAAACCAGTGACTTTCATGGTGGGCTTCTTGGGGTGGGAGGAAAGGATGCAAAGTCTATGGCAAATTGAAGAAGGGAGATAAACTTAGAGTCACAATCTGAAGTAAAAGTGTGTCAGTGTGTCTTGTAAAATGTTCCAGTATAAAGTACTGTGGGTAAGACCCCAAGTTAGGGAGAAGGCTAATAGAAATACCAACTGAGAACTATAGTTTTCCCCATATTCCTTGAGTTCGGAAAGCATATATAAGAGAAGATGCCTCTAAGAGACCTGGAGACAAACTAGATGAAAATACTTAAAAACTGGGTCTTGGATTGAGAGCTCTGCACTTCAGTCTCTATAACCAACATTAGGGCCTGAAAGAGGAAGTAGCTCATCTCAGGTATCAACAAAGATAGGGACCAAGGGCTAACCACATTATAAATTCACAGTAAAACAGTAAGACACCATTTCATCTGTAAAACTGGCAAATATGTTTTTTAATAATTCCCAGTGTTGACAGATGTCAAGAAGCGGACTTTCCAGTTTAAAAGGGGCTTTGAGGCTGCTAAGTTCAACCTCCTGCTTGCTGTATTCCTGATCTACAGTCTTCTTAGTTTTGTTTAAACACTCCCAAGGAAGCGTAGTGCTCTCTCCCTCTTTTGCCTTTAGGAACAGCATAGGAATAAGCCAGCTTCATCTTCTTAATCAGACATTATAATTGGCTCACCTAGTGGTTTTTAAAACATTCTTTTAATTAAGAAAAAAATTTTTTTGAGATAGGGTCTCATTCTGCCACCCAGTGATGCAATCTTGGCTCGCTGCAGCCTCGACCTCACTGGGCTCAGGATCGTGCCACCTCAGCCTCCTGAGTTGATGGGACTACAGGTGCATCCCACTACATCTGGTTGATTTTTGTAGTTTTTGTAGAGATGGGGTTTTGTTGTGTTGCCCAGGCTGGTCTTGAATTCCTGGGCTCGAGCAATCTGCCTACCTTAGCCTTTCAAAGTTCTGGGAGTATAGGTGTGAGCCATCATGGCTGGCTTCACATAGTATTTCTATCAAAACATTTATTATTTGCCAAAATTAAAATCTAGAAGACTTTAAAAAATTTCTCTTGAAAAATCAGTAGCTCTGGCCATATGGGACCTGCATTTCCTCATGGTGAGCACAGGCTGCCTCCTTCACGTGGGTCTTGCCTTCTGCTTGACAGCCTTCACCACTGGTATTGTCTCCTGACACAGCCTGAGGTTCTGCTATCTTTTATCATCAACTTGGTGTTGCTTTTTGTAGTTTTTGTAAAACTGTAAAAAGAAAGAGAAATTGTTCTTTTATCTACATTTATAAAGATTAGAAAAATGAATGGCAGGCTGAGAAGTTTTGTATATCTTAGGGTTCAGGACACTATAATGACCAGTACTGATCCCAAGGGGGCTCTACTGCATGGAGACTGTAGATACTAATTTACTCATTCATTGATGCAACAAATGTTATGTGAGTGTCTGTTATGTGCCAGACCACTAAGCTGTGGTGCACGGTGATGGCCACCATGCCTGGCCGTTGAAGCCTCAACAGTGCATATGACAGCCATGGTCCCCAATATTATGGAGTCTATAATCTGTGGGGTTTTCCACGTTATTCCAAATCCATAGCTTATGAGCATCTCACAGGTGTAAATGGCCATTCAAAGTCACATGGAGGCAGTGGAGGAGGCAGCCAGTTGTCTCCTTTTAGTGAGCAAAAAATGACTCTGAAGCTCCATTGTTCCCTTTTCTTTTACGTGGATAGAAAAGCATAGGGGACATTTGCTCCTTGATGATCCTAGGTTTCTTTCTATGAAAATCTTTCATTTATCTACACTTGCTCAATAGATATTTATTAGGAACCATGGATGAGACACTCAGAGAAATATACAAAATGTAATTGAAATGATTTCTCTCCTCAAGTAATTTCCAGTCTAGTTAGGAAGATGAGATATGCACCCCAATAGCTATAATACACACTACATTTTAACAATAGTTGTTAGATTTTGCTCTACAAAATTGTTTTAAACTTTTATTGTGAATATTATCTTAACCCTTCATCAATCTATTTTTCTAGTTTTTTATTTGAAATATGTTCTGATTCAGTTCTATTTTAGTACGTTATGGGCTAAAAGAGTCTTTGTGGATGGGTTTGTGAAATAAACACAGTTTATAGCATTGTCTTACTGGGGAAATTCCTTCTGTGGGCTTGAATACTCTACTAATAAACATACTTTTGGAATGTTATAATTCATTTAAGTTGGATACTTCCTCTTTTTAGAATTTCAGATTCCTAGATTTGGGGCATTGCAACTGAACTTAGGTCATGTAGCCCAACCTACTGGGTATAAAAACTCTGTGATTCAATTCTATTTAAGGTTACATTAGCAAATAATTTTCATCTCCTATGATGATTTTGAACAATTGGTAGTGACTACCAAAAATGCTGAGTTGAGAAGGATTCTTAGGTTTATCCAGGCTCTAAGACAAAGGTTGCCGTAACTGTTTAGTGGAGTCTGTTAAGATCATGGGAATTAAGAGTGTTTTAGTATATGCCTAACTATACGAAAGGAGATTTTCTAGCTAATTAGAGTGAGTTTTCATGTCAACTTTTGGTTAACAGAAGTCTTAGTACCATTTTCTCTTTCAAATGGCCAGTCTTTCATTCAGCCAAGTTCACTGGGAACTTCACCAAAAGATTAAAGAACAGAAAATGATCAGGTAATGAAGAGAGATAGAAACAATAAAGATTTCTACTGACTTGCTACATTCACTTTTTGAGTTTGGGCACTTTTCTCTTTTACCAAGGGTTAAGCC
Source organism: Papio anubis (assembly GCF_008728515.1). Taxonomy (NCBI): domain Eukaryota; kingdom Metazoa; phylum Chordata; class Mammalia; order Primates; family Cercopithecidae; genus Papio; species Papio anubis. The sequence continues at coordinate 103,536,678 of NC_044979.1, forward strand.
TGGGTGATTGAGACTATATTCTGGTGCAGTGTGCAACCAGTAGGTCCTAGGTTCTTTGAGGACAGGGACCATATCCATCTTATTCACTCTGCCAAGCACAGTGCCTTGCATACAGCATGCCTGGCATAGGGTAGGTGTCTCTAAGTTTAGAGAATGAATTACTGCAGCCCTTGGCATCTTGGGAGGAAATTTAAAATGAGCTCTCAGTGCTCTCAAGCAGCATTGTATTGGTTTCTCTGGCTGTGTAATTTGGTTTTTGATTACAAATGTGTGTTACTGGACAGATCCATGTGTTCATTTGTTGCTGGTTGTGGTTGTGATACTGCCTTTGAGATTTGCAGTGTGTTCTGGACATACAGTATGCCATTTCTGTGGTAAGGCTTCTGGTCAGCGGAAGATTGATGATGTATTTTAACCCCTGATGACTAGGAACAAAAACTGACCATGCAAAAGCCCTCTCCTTTGGGAGACTGAGTGTGTGGCCAGTGTTTGACAGGGTGACTTCTTGCAGTGGAATTCTAAGCTCAGACTTGTGTTCTCTTTCTTTTTTGCCAACCTTTGGGGCTAGGTCATGAAGGGTCTTTTCACAGTGGAAACCATTTTCGCTCAATTAATTGGATGAAAACAAAGGCTGCCCCATGCCCTGTGGTTATTGCTTTACAAGCTAGAGGCTCAGATTGAATTGCAGGCTCCCTAGGTCGTTGGAGACAGGAATGCTGTGGTGCCTTCACCCCCATGGAGAGGGCTGGGTTTGAAAGCATCTTATAGCCACCTTTCTGGTTGACTTAATAGGGAAGAAGGTAACCCTGCAGAAGAAGCCTTTCCCAGTCTAGCAAAGTGTTGAGAAGACATTCTGGGAATATGCTAACAAAACTCCTTAAAAGTTTTTTGATCCATTTTCTTTTATATATATAAAAAAAGCAACACACAAAACATGCCAATCAGATGGCAGAACCCAGAGTCTTTCATGTCACAATATGTCCATTTACTACAGCATTTAGTAGATCAATAATACCTTTAGCTTGAAGTAGTTAACAAGCATACCTTTCAGTGTTACTTTATTTTCTGCTCCCTGTAGCACTTAGCAAAATCCCATTATGCAATTGGGTAGTATTAAATGTTAAAAAGTTAATTTGTTCTGCATTCCATTAAAATTGCTCTTTTTTTTTTTTATGTGAATTGGTCCTTACATCTTGTTTAAAACCTATAATTTAAGCTCAAACTGTAGTAAAGTCTTGAGTAACCTTTTGCCCTTGCTACCTTAATTATTCTTCATCACACACATTATTTCAGGATTGTGACAATGGGCTAACTATTTGCTAGTTAATGAAAATATCTGTCACTTAAGCAATATATGGACTTGAAGTTTTAGTTAAAATTGTATATCAGTAATGAAACAAAATGTACCTTTTTGATGAAAATAGATTTTTAAAATATTGCTTTCTTTCTTTTTGAAATAACCATTCCTTGGTTAAGGCCAAATGATTGATTAAACGGTTGATGGAAATGGGAAGCTTGTTTCCATTTTAAAGTATTAAAACATTTGCTTTTTAAATGTAATAGTTTTCTAATTACATTCATTGTCACCTTATATAAATATGCTTAGAGATTGTCTTATAATAATAAAATGTCGTGGAGCCAGATCCTAAGGGTAGTGTGGCAAAAATGCCTCATATTTCTTGATTCCAAATATATTAAATAACCTTTTTTTTGTATTTTTCAGACTTATAGTGAATAAATAATAAGTAGGAAATGAAGTTTCTTGAAACTAAGCTAAGTATCTTAAGAGCATTTGGTGCTTTGTTTGGCCTGTTTTTGTTAATCAATATACTTCATTAAAAATCATCAGGTTCAGAGAGATGACTGATAATTGCAAACTTTATTCTCAGCGGTAGAGACTGTCTGTCATATGAAGCCCTTAAGATTACCTTGAATTTTTTTAGCATAGAGAGTTTACATCTTCATGTCACATCAGAAAAAAAAAGAAAGAAAGAAAGAAAGAAAAAAAATCGGTGGTGAGGGGGCAGGTGGTGGAAGAAAGATATGAACAGATCCTGAGAATAATGGAGTTTTTAATTTGAAGAAGTTTTGGAAATTAGGTTCAGTTACCTCATTTCACAGGAGAATAAAAAGAAGTCTCAAATATTCAATGACCTGCCCAAAGTTCTGTACTATTAATAACTGAGATGGGACAAGAACCAGGGTTTCTGAGACAATTTGTTGATTTTGAAAGAGATTTTGGGGTCAGACAAATCTGGTTTTCAACCATGACTACCTTTGTAACCTCTGGCAGATTACTGAAGTGCTCCGAACCTCGATTTTATCTTCTGTAAAATGGGGACGATATTCCATTGTGTGATTTCATGAGAGAATGGATTTGAAGACTGAGTTTAGGTTCTGACCCTTCCAAATGCCTTATCGGTGCTGGCTCCGTTCCCTTTGCTAGGTCAGTGTCTTCTGTACAACACACTGTTGTGTATTGTAGCAAGTCACTTATGTCAGACAAGACCCTGGCTATTTCGGCAATGAGGTCTGGGTTTGCTGCCTGACCAATACCAGACAAGGGGACACTAGTATGCACCTGGTTTATGATGATACTGTTACGAGGTTTGGACAGGAATCCATACTGAAGCATTCGGCAGGTGCTTTTGTTCTGTGGCCTTGGGACTCCTGCATTTCCCCACTCTTGTTTGATAGCACAGCCGAGAAGTCCACAGAGACAGAGATGATGCTGAGGAGCCTGCTGCTTTTTTTTTTTTTTTTTTTTTTTTGGAAAAGAAATGTTCCATGGAAACTTTTCCTGTGAACCCTCTTTGAGAGATTTATGCAGATTATAAAGTCAAAAGAAGGGGTCATTCCAGACTTTTCTTTCCAGGCAGAGAGGCCAAAACATAATTTTAGCAGGTATTAGTAAAAATTGAGAAGTATTTTGTGTATGCTGGGGTTCTTGCCAAGCTCTGTGTTTGCAACTCCCAAGACATTGCTAAGGTGAAAGTTTTTCTTCACTGCCCTTGGAAGATTGTTGAAACAGGCCGGCCACTATTCTTTTCCATTGCATCTGTATTATTGAGGCCTCTCTAGACACTGTTTTGTGGAATCTTGGGCCAACACAAATTGATTTGCTTTTCAGTGAAAGAACTTCACGCTGAATGTTGACTGCAGGTGTGTTTTGGAGGAGGCTGTAAAGGAGTAAAAATGGAAGGATTGATCATTAGATAAAGCAGGTTTAAGTCATTTGGCTATTTAAACTGTAGGACTGCCTGCTTTAATTTGGTGAGGATTTTAAATTTAATTTTTTACTGTAAACAAATGATTCTACAATGAGTCCAAGTAGGTACGTCCGAGGAATTTACAGCGACTTTTACATGATTGAAGATAGAACTTTGAATTTGTTTTACAAATTCACCCTCAGGAGTGTAAAACATATACCATTTTAAAATACTCCCTCTCATACATCATAATCAACTATTGCATATATAGCCATTTATTAATATGTGAGCATGATGATACTTGGTGTATGTTTGTAAACTATATCCATTTTGTTAGTTGAAAATATTCTTAATTATTCATAGAAATGTATAAACCTCCATGAGAACATTTTAACCAGATGTAGCAAAGACCTAGGCATACTTTATTGATCATTTTGTACAGAACATTAGGGAATGTTCCAGCAGAGTGCAGCAAAAGCTAGTTATTGCAAAACATGCTCTTGTCTTTTCTTAGTCAGTCTGGAATATTGAGATATACAGGGATTTAAGATTTTAAAAATGACGGAAATAAATAATAGGGATCTTGGAACAGTGTTCTATGTGCACCCCTGCTCCCCATCCTCTGAGAAGGCCTCAAACAAGAAAAGCATTCTGTAATTTACTAAGTAACACTGATCTTTCTTAAAGAAAGGACATGGTGGTACCTCCAGATAACACTTGAAAATTAGCATGGTGTATTTTTACTTACTTTTCTTTTCAATATAACTTTTTAAAAAGTACACAAGTACTAAATATCAGAATTATTTGTCAGAAAATACAGATAAGGGAAGGGAATAAAAATAAACATTACCCTAATCCCACCACCCAGAAAGAAATCGCAGTTTAAATTTAGTATATAGCCTTCCAGATTTATGAATGTGTTGGATTATGCATAAATATAAATAAGAAATAGAAATATTTTTAAATTGGGTCATAAGGTACATACTGTTTGGAAAGTGCTTTTTCTTGTAAATTTAAATTTTATGTATGGTTATAGCTGCTATAGCTTTTCATAAATATAGTTAACTCTAGTTGCTAGTTTCAGTTATGTTTGTATGGTATGCTTCTGTCTTTTAAAAAAATGTGTGGCATATTGCTTCACAGTGACATGTAAGTAATTCATTTTACTTTGTGAATAAATATTATTCTGATGCAGACCACTGTATATTTGATGTGTACCACAAAGAATAAATATTTACCATCATAGAATTAGCTGATTTTTCTTACTGTTAGTGATTTACTTTGAGAAGCTTCTCTTTCTAACTTCTAGCCCATTTTTAGAGAGAGGGTGAATTTTTTACTGGTTTGTGATTACACAGTGATGATACTTTAAATATGTTGGTGTTTTTAAGAATATTGGCTAAGTAGGAAAATAGTTGCCCAACTTTTCCTGCTTTCTAGCTACCACAATTCAGTTACTTTTGATTGTCCCTGCTTTAAATTCCTACTTTATAATAATAATGTCTTATGTTTATAATGTGATAATTTAAGAACAGAAGCACAAAAGATTCTATTTGGCTTTCAACAATGAGAAAACAGCTAATTACCAGAGAAACAGAGCTATCAGATTTTAAAAGAAAAGTATAATTAATAAATGCGAATGTTCAGCTTATTTTTTATTTTTATTGTTAAAAAATAGAGACAGGGTCTTGCTGTGTTTCCCAGGCTAGTCTCAAACTCTTGGCCTCAAGCAATCCTCTTGCCTTTTCCTCCTAAAGTGCTGGGATTACAGGCATGAGCCATCCATGCCTGGCTTCAGTTTATATATGAGCACATCTGTTTGAATTATGTCTGGCACATGAATGTCCCTGAAGGAATACTGACTGGAAGAGAACTTGGGGTGACTAGGTCAATGACCCTTCTATCAGAAGTGAATGCCACTTCCCAAACAGGCCAGGACAGTGATCATGAGTGCCAGGGATTGGAACACTTTGCTGATTTAGGAGGTAGAAAATCGGCCAAATTGGAAGCGGTAGCCATGTTAAAGTTATTACAGAAGCTACCTGCTGAGGGGCTGAGACATTAACAGGCCTGGCTATGTGATAAGATTGACCACAAAAGCACAAGTGTGAACCCGATTCCATAGCAGAGAACATCTGCCTCTGCTGCTGGGGTCAGGAGCATCCTTGAGCCTGTGGGAATACAGCAGGGGAGGCATGTATCGCCTTGCTGTAACCACTGGTTCTTCAAGCACAAAATCAAAAAGATAGAATTTTAAAATGAAAATGTATACTTGGGGTGTGTGTGTGTGTGTGTGTGTGTGTTTCTAGCTATAAGGGGATGAAAAAAACAAAGGTTTTTGAGGTGTGCACACTGTGCTTCTGGTAGCATGGTCTAGGATTAAGAGGGCCTTTCATATGATGTGTGGAGAATACGTAAATGTAGAAAGCAAACAAAAAAGTATTTAAAAATCTTGCATTGTTTCAGCAACACAATTCAAAGTCAGTAAACTTCAGAAATTATAGGTGCCCCAGGAAATAAATTAAAGGCCTGAGATCATTACTTTACAAGAATGAGCATACCAGGACATTTCAAGACCAAATTTAGTTTCTGTTCCTACTTCAAAGATAAAACTTGAAGTCTTCTTTCAGTATGTTAATTTAAACCTCTCTAAAAACCTTGTAATTGGGGTAAGCAACCACCAGGGGGTAGCCATGATTTGGTTAAAATTATGAGTCTGAATAGTAAAGATTTTTCCCAGGTGGGGAAGTGAAAGGACTGCTTTGATTCCTTTTTGAACTAAAGCAAATAAAATGAAAAGAAAGTTCAGTAAATTTTACTAATCTTTGAATTAATGTCTTGATTGGTTTAAAGGACACTTTTTGATTTTTCAACTACTCAGTGGCATTTTTTGCTCTGGCCACCAACTATATACAGTCTGTCTCAAACTTGACATTAACTAATGATGAACTTTGCTTTTCTCATCACCTTGTAGCTGGAAACACACGCACATACACCATGTGTATTGTATATTTTTAAAAATTCTTTTTGATTTCGTGCTTGAAGAACAAGTGGTTCCAGCAAGGTGATTATGGAAGAATATAGGAAAACTTGGCTTATCATTTCCAAAGAATAGAGAGATTACTTTCTATTCTTATAAAAAGGGAGAACTCTTCCTTTTCCAAAGAACAGTTTTCTGCTGCCAGCTAGATGCTGCTTGAAATGTGTACACTTGACACTTTAGTAGTTCTGACATTTGCTTCGGGTTTAGTCTGGAGGGGAGCATTAAAAAATACAGATTCCTGAGCTCCACCCTTAGACTCACTGAATTTCAAGGGAGAAGGGATTTTTTTTTTTTTTAAAGGTTCCCTGGTGATTCTGAGGCAGGGTCCAGGAAAATGCCTGGCAGCCTTCTCTCTTGTAATGTGTGAGAACTACACTAGTAAGAGAATATCTCAAAATGAACTTTTAAAAAAGTTCCTGTTACCAGAAACAGGTATTTAAAAATATCCACAAGTAGCACATGTAATAAGACTTTAAGCAGAGGGTTTAACAGAATTTTGTAGGAAATTTTAATATGCAGACCGTAGTGTAATGAAATTTCTTATTTGGGGGTTTCTTCTTTATACTGATGGCCATATAATTGTAAGAATTTTTTTAATGGAAATGGAAATGTACTTTCTTGGTTAGCTGCTATTTAAGAAAGATCTAGAATATCAGAGTAATTGAAGTTCCTTTTATAACTTAAGAGATTTGATCACTCAGAGTAACAGATGTGCAAGTAGATATTCACCATCATGTTATGGTAAAAAAATTTAAAAAGTTTATGGTTTGTTGGATATAAATTAATACTTTTAAAATGTTTATTGACCTCTTCTTCCCCTAAAGTATGAAATAAAGGGGAAGTGATCACATTCTATTTTACAGACAAGAAACTGAGCAGTGAGGAGGAAAACCACTTATCTAAGGACATTCTAATCTGTAGTAAACACATAGAAGAGTATTGGGTTATTTTGATTCCTGTGCCATTTTGTTATCTACCCTTCTACATAAATGGAGAAGTTCTCCTCCCTTCCCAACCCTATGTCTAAACTTACAGACTGGTTGTAGATCCCATTGTTAGTCTTTCTACTTAGACCCCACTTTATCCAGTGGAGCTCAATTATTATTATTAATTTTTATCATTACTTATTTTAAAGTATGATGATAATACAAACAGGCATACTTTAAAATTTTTTTATTTTAATTTTAAGTCCTGGGGTACATATGCAGGATGTGCAGGTTTGTTACATAGGTAGACGTGTGCCATGGTGGTTTGCTGCACTTATCAACCCATCCCCTACGTATTAAGCCCAGCAGGCATTAGCTGTATTTCCTAATGCTCTCCCTCCCCCACAACCCCCCCAAGAGGCCCCAGTGTGTGTTGTTCCCCTCCCTGTGTCCATGTGTTCTCATAAACAGGCACATTTTTGAGAGACAGTCTAGTCAGGTAATGCATGCTGTGCAGAAATGGACAGCAGCTTGTCTGTCTGATCTTTCCTCCTTAAAAGGCTCAGAAACTAAAGGCACTGTTATGAGAGGAGTTGGAAGAAGTGGGGAATTAAGAGACTTCTTTTGGGACCTAGTTAAGCAGAGTTGATATTGTCTTACTTTTGAAATACCAAGTGGGCCTTGCTGTATTTTATTTTAGTGTTGAGCTTCAGATACCTAAGCCAGTGTCTTTTGCTGCTCACTTATGAGATCCAGCTTGACCTTACAGTGGCAGTCATGTTAAGAGAGAACAAACTAAAGTAAGCACAAACAGAAACTTAGAATTACTTCTAAAGAAATGTGGATCTAATTTTTTACATTAAAATAAAACAAAAAGGAAGGCTGACTTTAGGTAACATTTATCAAATTTAGACTAAAATAAACCAAGAAGTTTATAAGGTCCAGTTTGTGGAGTAAAATATTGGCATGAAGAGAATGGAAACATTGCATGTAGGAAAATGTACGGGAGTAGAATTAGAGAAGGAAAAATCACTAGTCATGACCTGATGTTACTACAGCCACACCAGCTTACTTATAATAGGAATTCAGTGTGTTACAACAAAGAGGGTTCTGTAAATGCACCATGATAAAAATGGCAAATATTTATAATAGCTGCTATTTTTTGAGCACTTACTGAGTGCCAGCTATTGCTAAGCACTTTACCTACATTATCTCAATTATTTTAAAGGGTTCTGTTGTACAGAGGGACTCTGTAATTTTTTGCCCTCAATAACTTAATACTTTTAAAGAGCATTTCTTTATGTAAACACTTCCCTGTGGATTTGGGATTCTAGGAAATAAATGGGAAAGTATTAGCTAACCTTGTACAAGAGAGAATGATGGTGTTGGGCATATGCTATAAACTCTCCCCGGATTTCCCAAACTGTGATCCAAGGAATATTCTTCTGGGAGATATTAATAGATGTTCTGTAAAAAATGGGTTTTGAAGCACTGCATTCTGTATCCTTCTGCTGGGGATTCACTAAGCCACATTGGGGTGTTAAAGGATCTGAGAAGTTCTGCTTTAAAAAAAATATAATGGAGTTTTTTAAAAACAATGTTTACTATTTCCTTAATTTAAGTACAGAACACCTTGAGAGGAGTGGTCAGGGAGGGAGGATTGGAGAACATTCCATGAGTGCCTAGTTGGTATTGGGAGACAATTCTGCTGGGTGTCTTCTGTTTCTGCGCATCTTGCGAGCAGAAACACTGATTGCCTTTGTTCTGTACTGTATTTTCAAGAAGGATATTTTATAGAGAATACCCTTGGACAATAGAGGTAGTATCTCCCTGCAGAGCAGAAGGTAGGTTGTTTACTATCTAGTACAACAAAGACAATCGATCCTTCCAGGACAAAGTTTAAGCATGATTACTAACCATTATAAAAGATTGGGGTTCCCTAAGCTCAGGGTTCTTCTCCTGTCACACAACCCCTCCGCATGTGCAGATGTCACCATTTTGGCCCTTTTCACATTACCTGTGGGAATTTGGGCTCAGGGAACTAGCACAAATGCTGACGTTCTGGGTACCGTGGTTGCTTTAAGGAGTAAAATCTTTTTCCCCTGACCTAGCAGTCTTGAATCTTTTGCAAGCATCAGTGAAACCATGGCAGATAAACTTGTTAACTTGCAATTAGAGTAAAATCTTACACTTTTCACAATTCCTGAAGGGTTGGGTGGAGTAGGGTGAGAGATAAGAATAGAGTGACTGGGGCAAAGCTGTGGAGAGTGGAGAAAACACAAGACTGCGAAGTGAAGCATCTTCCAAACAGTCTAGACTATTGACTTTCCTGGCAATGTTGCTCCTTTGAGCCAATTAATCTCAGTTCCTATAGCTTTCCTTTTAGGTTTTATTGACTAGACATCTATTATGTTTTGCTACTGTTCTTTTCTGTGCTTGATTTTTCCAGGTATAGAATTTCTGTTTATATAATGAAACACCAAATGGTGCTGGATGATTAGTTTTACAGCTCTTGTACATTTAGGGAAAGAAAGACTAGGCAATATACTCTGCTTGACAATTTACACGGGTTTTCTGATGTAATAATTCACATCATTCAGGATTTTGGTATTGTTACTCTGAAATTTACATGTGAAGAAATTTGATGCTCTATGAGGTGGTTCTTATAATATTCATTGCTATCATTTATGGAGTGCTTACTAAACACCAGCTACTGTGTAGCTAAGTATAGGATATTTTCTTATTTAATCCTCATAATGACCCTAACTAGTTACTATTATTATCCTTATTTTATGCATGAGGAAACTGATAACCAGAGAGGAAGTGATCACCCCCAGGTCAGGTAATTAGTAGAGCTATGATTTAAATACACGTATGTACGTATGACTTCAATATCCAATTTTCTCTGTTCCCCTCCACCGTCTGCCAAATTAAAGTTTTATGGCATTATTTGGCTTGAGCTGAGGGTGACTATGTAGTTAGAATCCAAACTAGACATTTTGGAGAGGAAAGGGGAACAATATTAATAATTGCACCAGGGCAACAGGTATAGTCCAGACTGTCACAGAAAAACAGGGTGTATGTTCATACTACTGTGCAAATGAAATACCCAAGTAAATAGTAGGGTAGATTTTAGTCACAGTTGTGCAATTGATTTTTAACAGGTGTGGTTCTAGGATATTATCCCCATTGAGTCAATATGCTAAATTCAAATAGTTTTAAATTTTTTTTGCACTTTTAAAAGTATTTTATTGCCAAGGTAGACCCACCCTTATTGACAGTTCCAATATAGATAAAATGTATTACTGCACATCCTTTTCTCACACCTCAGTGTTTTGTGGGTTTCCAGAACTTAGTGCAGTCCAAAGTAAAGGGAATATTTATGACATTTTTCAAAGCAAAACAGGAGATAATTATTCTTTTCTCTCTTCTTCCACCCCCTCGAACTGAAGAACATGATTGACTTGGCTTTATAGGGTACACATTCCTCATCTAGATGAAACCCAGCTGAGGATGGAAAATTGCAACACTATCTTGTCCTCCTAATGTCAACTGACAAAGGATAAGATACTTAAACTTTGCTTTCCTTGACATCGTTTTCAGTGAGCGTTCTAACAAAGAGAGAATAATAATTAATATACAGATCTATAATAACTATGATAGTTTTCTTGTGGTTTATACATAATTGTTTAATTGGCCTCTACAAGCTATTATGGTGGTTTTCCGTTGATTTTTGTTGTTGTTGTGCTACTTGTTAGAAATTTTTGGCATTGGTGTTAGGCTAGCTTTGTAAATGCATATTGTGCATTTTTCCACACTGAAATGTTTTTGAAGGGTATATTCTGTGAAATGATTCTGTGGTCAAATGATATATCTTTTGGAGATTAACAATACACATATAAGCATGTTAAAGACTAGGTGAAGTCCTAGAGTGCTAGAAATAGTTTATTCACTTTGTTTAGTCCAGCATTTCCCAAACTTAGACACTGAGTGCTTTTTTTAGTGGAGTACGTGTCAACTTTCCATGGAAGCACACTTTGGAGCACACTGGCATATGTGTAGCAGTTTTCTTTCTTTTTTAAAAAAGGCCACCTTTATTTGTTGCTATATCTCCTTTTATTTTATAATTTTGTGTCGCCACTCTCTCCCCTTTTTTGAGTAGCTTTTGGCTTGAAATAAAAAAAAATCAGCCAGAAGTGTTATTTATCAAAATTACTCTAATTCATTGTACTCTGAATCTCCTTTTTCCTGCCTACTATGATTTGCTTTGTTCCTTTTTCAAACTTTTTACTTTAATGTTTGCATCATTTATTTTTATTCTTTAAGAACACTGAAAGCATTTAAGGCTATGAATTTGTGTTTGAGTATGGTTTTGCCAACATACCACATTTAAGTGTGGTGATGTTGCAGTATGGCTTGGTGAAAATAGCATTGGCTTAGGAAACAGCTAGATGTTTACTAGGATCCTGCGATGGATTCCATAATCTTGAGCTTCAGTTTCTGCATTATGAAATGGGGCTAATAATACTTACTTTTCAGAAATGAAAAAAATAAATTTATTTATTTTATAAATTTATTTATTGTAGAGTTCATAGCATAGTACCGAAAAGGGAGATGGTTGACCAATGAATGCCTTTCTTTATTAATTTTATGTTTTTACAAATACTCTGTAATTTCAATTTTGATTTAGTTTTGTCACAGTGGTTTTATAGTAGCTGTTTAGGAGAGTAACTTTACTTGCCAAATAGTGAAATTAAAAAACCTATAATTTTGTTAACTGAATTTCATTTTTTTCTGAGACCAGCTTCTCTATGGGAAGGGAGAGTTGTCTTTAGGAAGCTCTAAGTGTGCATTAGCTTGTGGCCCATGAGGAAAGGGTCTTTTCCCCACAAAGTCAGGTCAATTTTTAAAAATTGATGTATGGGTCTTACTGGTACCAGGGAGAGTGCTACTAGGATGGGCCCAACCTGGACTACATGCTCAGGCTGGTAGCCATATAAGGTTAGTCTTGTTACCAATAAGCAGACTAACACAGATGCATAGCAATTAAAAAGCAGCAGTGAAAAAAGATAGTCAATATGGTCTCCCTGCAATCAATTAACCGAAATTCATGTATTCACTCACTTACTCAAAAGATGTTGAGAGTCTGCTCTGTCAAGCAGTATTTAGGCACTTTGATTTTCTCAGTAAACAAAAAGATGATCACGGACTTCATAGGACTTAGGTTCTACTAAACATTTTTCTTATTTATTTGTTAATAATTATGTTTGTTCTCACTAGATATAAATTCCATGGACTCAGCAGCTTTTTTCTTGTTCTCTACTGTATCCCTAGCATCTAGAAAATAGTTGGTATGTTATAGCATCTCGATAACTGTTTGTTGTATAGAGGAAACTTGGGTGAATGAGAAGTCTTGTTTTACTTTGCGGCCTAGTCACTTATGTGGACGGAACTTATTTTATCTCATATCAATTGTTTATCAAAAACAGTGGATAAAAGTGGATAAAAGTCCAGATTCTAGAATTTGTCCTTCACGTTTTTCCTCGTCTCTACTTCTTTCCTCTATCAATCTCATGTGGATTTAAAATATGATAAAATCTGGGACAATGTTTTTCTTACCCACCAGTGGCCAACAGACAGTGGAAATTGAATAAACACTTAATAAATGAGTGTTTCGATCATAAGAAACAGGGCATGTCTACCTCTCCCTTGTTGACTGTTTGCACAGTTGGGATTTGCAGTCTTCAATGAACATGGAAAGAGTTGGACATAGGTGTTTGTGAGGGACAAGAGAAAGATTTGACAATGGTACTGGCCTGTCATGGTGGTTCACGCCTATAATCTCAGCATTTTGGGAGGCTGAGGTGGGTGGATCGCTTGAACTCAGGAGTTCGAGACTAACTTGGGCAGCATGGCAAAAGCCTGTCTCTGTGGAAAAAAAAAAAAATTTTTTTTAAAAATTAGCCAGGCATGGTGCCATGTGCCTGTAATACCAGCTACTTGGGAGGCTGAGGTGGCAGGATTACTTGAGCCTGGGAGGCAGCGGTTGCGTTGAGCCAAGATCATGCCACTGCACATTCCAACCAGCCTGGGCTATAGAGTAAGACCCTGTCTCAAAAAAAAAAAAAAAAAAAAAAAAAAAAGACACTGGTTACCTGAGAAAGGCATTCTTGTCCAATAAAGAAGTGACTACTGGTATTTTGGGTCTGGATTGATGTAGATTTTTAGCTGGGTAAAGGCAGTGGATTTTGGTGGAAATCTTTTTTGAACTTCCAGCTTTCTCTGCTAAATGTGGCTCTCCTAGTCAGAGTCTGCTGTGATCTGAATGTTTGTGCCCTTCCCATCAACCCCAAATTCATATTGAAACCTAATGACCGATGTGATGGTGCTAGAAGGTGGAGCCTTAGGGAGGTGATTAGATCATGAGAGTGGTGCTGTTACAAATAGGATCAGTGCCTCCATAACGAGGCCCCAGAGAGTTGCCTTGCCCCTTTTACCATGTGGGGACACAGCTAGAAGGTGCCATCTATGAACCAGAAATAGGGCTGTCATCAGACATTGAATTGTTAGCACTTGGATTTTGGAATTCCCAGCCTCCCATACTGTGAGAAATAGATTTCTGTTGTTTATAAGTCATATATTTATGTGATATTTTGTTTTTGATGTTTTGCTATAGCAGCCCAAATGGACTAAGAAAGAGAATCACATGTTTAATGGAAGTTACTCCTGATGTGTGGTGGATATAATACACAATGAATCATCATACTTTGCACTGCCTTGTAACTGGGCATCTTTTTATAATATATGCTTTTGCGGGAATGAACATTGAAATAGGAGAAAAGAGCAAATCAAGCACCACTTGATAGTTACCATGTCAACTGAAAAGTCCCTCGTATTTGTCCTTTTAATGAGCACCAGTGAAAGAGTATTTTATAATATCCCCAAGAAACTCATTCTAGTTTGTTAAACATTTTTGCCAGGATTTTTTTTTTCTTAAATTACTCTCAAAACTCTATTTTGCAGTGTAATTACATTATAATGTGATTTTATACATCTTCTGTTTCTTTTATGATAAACCTAAAGGGTTCCATAGAAAACTAGCTAATATCATTCAATTTAAGGTGTTCTTTTTGGCCGTTAGGTTAAAGTATTAAATGGTTAAGACAACTTTATCTTTTTGTTGTTTTAGAAGAAATAATTTAGCACATAAAAACTGCACCTGGAAAAGAAAAGTTGTATATGTTGTTATTCAAAATGGAAGATGATTTGAAATCCAAACTATATCATTTTTATTAGGCCTATAGAAGAGTTACTTACGAACATTTCCAGGCAAGTTTTTATGATAAGCATGCTTTTCCTTTTTTCCAAGATATTTTCCCTCATTTGTATCATATTTGGAACATCATGCCCTAAAATTTCCCCTACATGATTTCAGAGTTAAGAATCCTTTTACTTGCTAGTTTCTTCTCTCCCTCATTCTCTCCTGGGACACTGATCTATTCTATAATTCAGACCCTTGGTTGAAAAGGAACTGACATATATGTGACTAAGAGAGGACTTATGTATTCCTTGAGGCATGGTCTATCAATCACCTAGCCACTTTACCTGAAGGCTGAAAACTGTGAATCATTTCCTCCAGTGCCACATGCTAGGAGGCACTTGATTTAGGAATATGGGTAATGTGGGCTATAATTAACTCTTTTATATATTTTATTTCTGTTCTTTGTTTTAACATATGGCATATAATTTTATACTAATTGCAGAGATAGGCAATTAAAATTTTGCATTTGCTGGTATCACAAGTCTTTCATTAATGGATATACATAGTTACATGAAAACACATGTATATTAATCAATAATTTACCTTCAATCACAGTCATCTGTATAGTGCCTTTCCTCTGATACCTCATTGGTAGAGGACAATTTGGCAACGAGAAAGCAACAGTTGTTACTGATTTTGCTTTGTTTTGGCAGAGTTGCAACAATTTTCCCATACCCTGATCCAGTAGAGATATCAGATAGATTTCTATACTGTACCTGCATTTGAAATTTCCTCTGTTTTTATTCTGAGTATTTTTTTCCATCAGCTTGTAACATCGTAACATTGATTAGTGCAAGTAATGTATTATTCATGCCATTCTGGTTTCATTCCATTAGTGCTATCAGCATTAGTATTCAGTCTAAGAGATACAATTATGTCAAGAACCCTCTGGATCAGCTAGTCTTGTTTTGCATTTGTTTCACATTCATAGAAGAGACTTCTTTGTAATCTTTTTATTTTGTTGGTGTCAACTGGAATGAAATAAGAGAGTAATATGAGGTTGATGTAAATATAATCTTATAATTTTTTTATTTTACTAATAATCATTATGTAAAATTTGAAAAATTTGGAATGCATGAAACTTGGAACTGTATAAGTAGGAAAATAAATTCATCTGTATTTTCATCATCCTATTGACAAGTTGATTTTACTTTCTAGTCTTTTTTAATTTCTTAAAGTTCATGTTGTATATGCAGTTTTGAATATTGGTTTTTAGCATTACATGATGCATATTTTGCCATATAACATTTTTAAACGTTGATTTTTGATGAATATATACATTGTATCATTTTCAACCATTCTCAATTTTCAAATATTTTTTCATAGTTTATTTTTTATCAATAAAATGATGGACATCTTGGTTTATAAATCTTTGACCATGTCTCTGGTTATTTCCATAGGATAGATTTCTAGAAGTGAAATTATTGGGCCAAGAATATTAGCCTTTAAAAAATTTCTTGATACATATTGCCAAGCAACTTTCTAAAAACACTGAATTATAATTTCCTGTTTGCTAAAAAAAAAACTCCCTGTTTTAGCTTATGTTGCTGTAAAGTCATTTTTTTATTTAATGTGTATCTGTCTTTTTAGTAATATATTCATTAAAATAGACAAGTTAGGACATCATTAGATTACTAAGCAACCAAAGCAACTCAATGGATAGCCTTCTAATGCTGAAAGCCACCGGACATTTTGGTGGGCCATCTTTTCTTAGTGTGTAATTTTTGATGAGTTATGTTGCTAGATCCTGTAGCTAAATGTTTGAATGGAAATATGGTGTAGGGGTCTGAGCATTCAGATAGATAACAACAGTTCTGTAAGTCTGCTGTGGAAAAATGAAATATCGTGAAAATGGCCATACTGCCCAAGGTAATTTATAGATTCAATGCCATCCCCATCAAGCTACCAATGAGTTTCTTCACAGAATTGGAAAAAACTGCTTTAAAGTTCATATGGAACCAAAAAAGAGCCCGCATCTCCAAGACAATCCTAAGTCAAAAGAACAAAGCTGGAGGCATCACGCTACCTGACTTCAAACTATACTACAAGGCTACAGTAACCAAAACAGCATGGTACTGGTACCAAAACAGAGATATAGACCAATGGAACAGAACAGAGTCCTCAGAAATAATACCACACATCTACAGCCATCTGATCTTTGACAAACCTGAGAGAAACAAGAAATGGGGAAAGGATTCCCTATTTAATAAATGGTGCTGGGAAAATTGGCTAGCCATAAGTAGAAAGCTGAAACTGGATCCTTTCCTTACTCCTTATACGAAAATTAATTCAAGATGGATTAGAGACTTAAATGTTAGACCTAATACCATAAAAATCCTAGAGGAAAACCTAGGTAGTACCATTCAGGACATAGGCATGGGCAAAGACTTCATGTCTAAAACACCAAAAGCAACGGCAGCAAAAGCTAAAATTGACAAATGGGATCTAATTAAACTAAAGAGCTTCTGCACAGCAAAAGAAACTACCATCAGAGTGAACAGGCAACCTACAGAATGGGAGAAAATTTTTGCAATCTACTCATCTGACAAAGGGCTAATATCCAGAACCTACAAAGAACTCAAACAAATTTACAAGAAAAAAACAAACAACCCCATCAAAAAGTGGGCAAAGGATATGAACAGACATTTCTCAAAAGAAGACATTCATACAGCCAACAGACATATGAAAAAATGCTCATCATCACTGGCCATCAGAGAAATGCAAATCAAAACCACAATGAGATACCATCTCACACCAGTTAGAATGGCGATCATTAAAAAGTCAGGAAACAACAGGTGCTGGAGAGGATGTGGAGAAATAGGAACACTTTTACACTGTTGGTGGGATTGTAAACTAGTTCAACCATTATGGAAAACACTATGGCGATTCCTCAAGGATCTAGAACTAGATGTACCATATGACCCAGCCATCCCATTACTGGGTATATACCCAAAGGATTATAAATTATGCTGCTATAAAGACACATGCACACGTATGTTTATTGCGGCACTATTCACAATAGCAAAGACTTGGAATCAACCCAAATGTCCATCAGTGACAGATTGGATTAAGAAAATGTGGCACATATACACCATGGAATACTATGCAGCCATAAAAAAGGATGAGTTTGCGTCCTTTGTAGGGACATGGATGCAGCTGGAAACCATCATTCTTAGCAAACTATCACAAGAACAGAAAACCAAACACCGCATGTTCTCACTCATAGGTGGGAACTGAACAATGAGATCACTTGGAC